>NW_015090922.1:1287761-1491105 GCF_001431845.1 Calidris pugnax
CACACACACACACACAGAGACAGAGCCCACACCGGCACGGCGGGAGGATGCCCTTTGCTCGGGGGGGCGAAGCCGGCGGAGCAGCATCTCGAAGCCGCCGGGAGTGAAGCCGCCGCCGCCGGGGCCTCCCGGCCCGCAGCCGCTTTCCCTCCGCCCCAGGACGCGCACCGGGAGAAGGAGGAGGAGGAGGGAGGAGGGCGCCGCAGCAGCAGCAGCAGCCATGGGAAGGATTTGACAGGGCTCGGAGCGCTTCCCAGCCGCCCCGCGGCGGTGCCGGTGTGTCGGGGCGGGCGTCCCGCCCGCCGCCCCTTTGGCGCAGCGGAGGAGCAGGGGGCGACGATGAAGACTTTAGTTTTTTTCAATCACTGAAAAGCCTTAAAAGGAGACTCGGTAAGGAGGAGGAGGAGGAAAGGGAAAGGCTGCCCGGGGGCAGGACGTGGCTGCGCCCTGAGGAGGGGCGGCCGGGGAGGGAGACCTGCGGCCCACCCCGCGGTGGCCGCGGAGGCGCTGCCCGGCCGGGCCGGGACTGAGGGGGGCGGCGGGGCTGCGCGGCCCCTTCCTTCCCTCCCTCCTTCCTTCCCTGCCGGTGTGCGCCCTGTTTTCCTCTTCCTTTCGTGCACACGAATATATAAATACACGTATTTCTCTCCCCCCCCCTCCCCTTCCCTCGGGAAGCGGAAGGCTGGTGCCAGCCGGAGGGGGCTGCCGGGCTTTCCCGATGCGGCGGGGGCTGCGCTCAGCATCGCTTCGCATGAGCTGCCTTTTCAATGAGGGAGAAGACCTTTTCTTTTTTATTTTTTCATTTTTTTTAAATATCTAAGTGCGTATGCCTCGGTGAAATCGGTGTCAGTCAGTCTCGGTTGAATTTTGAGTGCAATTATTATCGTTATTAAAGCATTAGGAGTGGCCACATCTATATATATATATTTTTTTTTTTCCCCTCAGGAGTGGCCACATCTATATATATATTTTTTTTTTCCCCCTTATTAAGCGATTTTTCAATATTATTTTTTTTTCTTTTAGGATAACTATTTTCTTCCCTTAAAAATCATGCATACGCTATACGTGTGTGCCTGAAACTTGGAAGGGTTTAGTTTCAGGCTGGGGTCACCGAGGTGGGCTGGAAATTTAAGGACGGCCACAGTTTGACACTTGTTAGAAATACTGTTGACTTCTTTTTAAACAACAAAAGCCTCAAAAGATTTTTTTTTGTTGTTGTTTTTTTGGCAAAGTAATAATAATCATTAAAAAAGAAACCCCAATGCAAACTGAAACAACCATGTCTGGAGAAGTGCGTTTGAAGCAGTTGGAGCAGTTTATTTTGGATGGGCCAACTCAGACTAATGGGCAATGCTTCAGTGTGGAAACCTTGCTGGATATACTCATCTGCCTTTATGATGAATGTAACAATTCCCCTCTGAGAAGAGAGAAGAACATCCTTGAGTATCTGGAGTGGGGTGAGTTTGAATGTGTTTATTTTGTGTACATCCGTCCATGTTCCTCTCTGCTTTGTATAATGTCTCTATTATTTATGTGTAAGAGGGGAATGTTTATAACTCAGTGTTTTACTGGGAAGCGTTATCGGTTTTTCTGTGTTTAAACACGGTGGTGGTGCTAAAAAGAAATCCATATTGGTTATTCGTCTTTGAGGTACGCATATAAAGCATATGTTATTCTTTTTTTTTATTTTTCTTTTTTGACATGGATCAGACTCTGGTACATGAGGCATATTTGTTTGCCTTCAGGCCCAGCTGTTGCATTTTGTATCCTAAAGTTGCTGGGAATATGGAAGGGTGAGGGATAAATTCTCTGATGCCTGCAAAAAAGATCAGTACACAATCCCCTGATGTGTGCCTGCATTCTAATCTATACTGCTTCAACATAGAAATAAACAAGAAAATCCTCTAGCTCCCTTAAATTATATGGGTTTGAAATGTTTGTGAAAATGGAGAAAATTACATTATCTTCTTTAGCATAAAATCGTTGCTAAATTAATTAGGTTGATTTTCCTGATGAGGAAAATAAAGTTGAAAAGCAGAATGAAATTGTGCGTCCCCCTATCCTTTCCATTTTCTTTCTTCATTTTAGAGAGACAGGCTCTTTGCAGATTTTTAAATGGAGACAGGTGAATGATAGCATTCCAGTTCTTCTTAAGTTGTCACAGAACTGATGGTCTCTTTCTTCTTAATTCGTTTTCTTCCTCCTCCTAAACATAGATGCAGAGCAGAAGATGCAGTCTGACATAAGAACCATGATGGGAACAGTTACTGTATCTGACCTTCAAACTTCAAAGTCATGCTGCACTTCTGCATTTACATGCAGAACCACATTTGCTTTGTAATAAATACATCAGCAGGTCTCCTTTATTAAAAAAAAAGCACATTTTTGAAACACGTAACAGGCGTTTGATTAATTAGCTGGTTGAGATCTTCATAATGAAGTCACTGAGGAAAGACATTGTTTTGATAACTGATCTAACAACTGGAGGCTGATATGTGTTTTATTTTCCTGCTCCTCACTGTAGTCATACTGACATCTAAAGGACATCTGACTCAGTAATTAAGTTTCTTGTACTGTTCATATTGCACTCGTCTTTGTTTTCTTATTATCTGGAGGAGCAGGCTATAATTAATGCGTTCTTGCTAAGGAGGAAATAATAATTAAAAGTACTTCTGAGGAATCTTCCCTCTGAAACTGTCACTGTAACATAGGGAAGCTGTGACAGATTAGGGAAATATGGTGGCTCCAAAGGTGTTTCGTATGCAGGAACTTAGAGTAGTCTGCAGTGGATCTAGCCAGCTGACATCCTGTAAATAATAATAAAAACAAAGTTAACCACATCAACCTGATCAGAGTAATGGTGAGCTTGGGACCCATCGTATTGGGTCCTGGTGTGTTCAGTGGTGGCTGTTGGATGGATAAGTGCATCATTACAAGGCTCTGACAGTACCCAAAGATTTCTGTAATAAACTTTATAGACTGCTGATGGAAATAATGCACTGTTTTGGGAAGGCTGGAATAAGGTTTCTTCCTGGCCTGTTTTTCCCTGCTACTTTCTCGCTCTCATGCTCCAACTGTGCCTTAGCAGGACTCTTGAGCTTCAGACCAGACCAGTTCCTCCCATTTTCAAGGCTGAGTTACCAGAGCCCTCTGTTTGCTCCCACCTCTGCTCTCTGGACTTCTGCCCTCAGTTTTTCCAAGAGGGTTTGTGAGGTGAAATGCAAAAGAGCAACGGGTTCCGGTACCTGCCATTGGAAGTAGTGTCCATGTGAATGATGTCTTTATCCTCCAAGCACTCTCATGAGTTGTCTTTTCTGAAAGCCACCCCTTCTCGTGGAAGGAGCGGTCTCTGGCATTTCTGGGGAGATGAGGAGTTTGGCAAAAATCAGGTTCTCCCAAAGGTAGTGTCCCCTCCAGCGCTCGGGTACGGCAGGTACTAAGGATACTCTGTTCTTCGATATAATCGTGACCTCGCGTAGGTCTCTCCCCAGAAGGGGAAACAATGCAAGTGGTTGATTAGGAAGAGGTTATATGTGGTTTTAAAGTCGGAGACGTGCCAAGTAGGAGCAGGAGCAGAAAGCTGGCAGTCAGAAATCGTAGGCTCTGCCCCCGTCTCCATCAGTGACTCAAATGTTGAAGTGCTTTCTGCTAGGGTTTTTTTTTTTTTTTCCCCAGCTTCCCTATTTGAACGGCAGGGAAAATACCACCAATTTTACACCAGGGAGTTCTGAAAGCTGCTGTACGTGAAGCACTCTTAGTTTTGAATGTACCATATAAAATAGCGTCTATTAACTTATTTTTCCCATCAGTGAAATAAAACTTGGTGCGTGGTACGTCTACTGGTGGGCGTCAGTTGGTTGCTGTGTCAGAACGACATTTAGTGGGTTTATGCCAAGCCTTCACAAATTTTGCTTTATTACTATGAAGAGTGCAGACTGACATTATTGGAACTGGTCTCAGAATGATGGGAACTGGTACGTTTGTGCATTTACAAATTGTGAGATATGAATTTACTCCTGAGAACTGGTCACCATCTTAAGCTTAAACTGCTTTTTGAAATTATTGTTTCTAAAAGCAAATGAGATTTATTTATATAGGTAGTTATTTCTAAGAAAAGGCTAATAAATAGCTGTTTGATCACAGACTCCTGTTGAGCACAACAGCAAATAATTTTTTCTTGCTTTTTGGTGGTGCAGTTTTGAGGTGCTACTGTTTGGTTTTCTGAGGATTTTGGGATGGTTTTTTTGGAGGGGTGTGTACCTGGGTGTGCATTTTAATTTAAGCTGTTCAAGGCCTGAGATCTTACATGTTGTATTTCATGTAAGACTGAATATTCATAGCACAATCTGAATTTTTTTGTGGAAGGTTTTAGCACAGAAAAGCTAATGTGGTCTTAGTGACAGCCATGTGACTGCTGCTATATTTAGGGCAACTAAGAAGCTTCACGTTCTAGTCCTTGAATCTTTAAGGACTATTTTATGAACTTGTTATCTAGATCTGAAATTTATTAAAAAATAAAGCACGGTGAAACAGTTGAGCACCTGAACTGGTTGTTCATCTTTTGTTTTGGTTTGATGTTACGTGTTCAACTCAGCCAGTGGAGAAAGTAAGGTCTCTGCAACATGGAGTTTTACATTTTTGTAAGTTCTCGGTCTTTTTGAGGTGCTTGAAATGACATTAGACTGGTTTGAAGTGTCAGGATAGTTATTTTGTGATTCAGAATCTGCGTTACTTCTAAAATATTTTTTCTGGCATAAAGTTCAAACCTAATTACTTTCCCTATTTTTATACTTTATTAGTTTTGTGACGTGCAAATAAGAAGATTTGATTTTCGTTGTTTATTTTACGTAGGTATCTTATATGCCAAGACAACCATGGAAGCAACCAGCGTATTTGAGTTCTGAGGGTTAAATCAGGGCAAATTTTGAGAGGATGGGAAGGAAACAAAATATTTAGATGTGGCTTGTTCTGTGTAGTTTGCATTTTTATCTCCATTGATAGTTGTATTTGTGATTTAGAAAAAGGATTGTCTAATTATGGCAACTGGAGCTTACCGGAGAAAGTTATTCAGAATTTCAAGCACTTTGCTTTTTCTTTTCTACACGTGTATGAGTTGCCACAATGACTCAAGACTGCGAGGGAGTTAATGAAGGCTGATAAGCTGAACTTGAAAGAAAAATGTAGTGATAGAAAAAAGCTTTTAGAGATGTTTTTGTTCTGGGAAGGCTTCCTTTACAATAGCTCCAATTTGAATTGGTTTTGAAAAGGAATTAGAACAATGTTATTTAGGATGCATTGAAAGAAAACTAGAATAAACTTCAAAATGTGTAGAGATATAAGGGAGGGAGGGTGGAGAGCACTACCAAGAGCGTGGTGAGGTCCATGACTTGATTGAATCTATTCCCCTGTAGGAAAAATGTAAACTGTCCTTTAGTGGGTCTTATGTTGTGGGTTTTGTTGGGTTTTTCCTATCAAAAACGGCTTTGGAAGATGCATTTAATTCTTCTCATTTCACCTCTAGAGGAACTGAAGTGTTGTGGTATTCATGCAGTACTGATAAAGTCAGAGACTAGACTGTCATCATCGGTCTCATGTCATTCGGGTGTGTGACATCTCTTCTGCACATCAAAAATGGTTCTGTCTCCATAAAACCATTTTCTCAAGACAGAGTTGTGGAGAGGTTGTCTGTGCTTGCTTTCTGGCAATCTCTCTCTCTCATCTTAAGAAAAAATGGTATGTCCATTTTTGAGCTAGGTTTATTTTTAAATATTAGTAACAAAAGAAAACCAAATGTCCAGATTCCTGCTCCTGTTCCGTGTTATTCATCTATTTGTGGGTCATGAAAGAAATCATGAGCATTTTCGGCTATGAGTTGCTTATATTTTTGTTTTTGAAACAGACTGTTAAAAAAATAATCCTTCATTAAGACCCTATTCTTAGCAGAGACAGCAGTAAAAGACGTGACACTCAACTTCTTTTGTATTCCTTATTTTTTTAAAGTAGACTTTGGTGCTTAGTATTATCTAACCCTTTAGAAATGAATTTATAAAAAAATTTACATTTTAGGAATTATCATTGTGGGTTTTTTTTTCTTATTACAGTTGTAAAACTGGAATGCTTCTTGGTCTGATAGACATAGACAAACACAGTTATTAAATTCTTTTTGGGAAAGAATGAGCATCCTGCTCATCGAGGCCACTTAGCACTCGAGCATATGCCTAATTTTAAATGTGAGTTGTTTTGTTGCCTGCAGCTGAGGTATATGGAGGTAAAGAGATCCATCTATGTAGGAGCCATCCTGGCATTTTTGATGCGTAAATTTCTGTTGTTGTTTACAATAACACCGTAGTGCTTATTTTATGTAAACTGTTGTTTCTGTTAAATAGCTGCAACTAAGAATTAAATGCTTTTTATTGATTAGGATGAAAGGAAGAGGTTCTTCAATGCTGTCAAGTAGAAACAACCTTCAAGTTTCCATGTTTTAGAATATGGTGTAAAGAGCTTTTATAGGGATGTAGTTTTATACCAAACGACTTGAAAAAGAGGGGGGGGAAAAATGCAAGAAAATAAGTAGAACAGTTGCTGTGCAGATCTTATGGTTAGGTAGCCCTGTGTTTAACCTCTATACCTTTTGAATTGTGACCTCTCCCACAATTTATTTCAGTTTTGATTCTTGTCTTGAACACAAGGAACTAATTACTGTAAGTTTATCAACAGTTCTGATGTGATCAAATGAGCTGTGAGACCATCCGGTTAATTCTACTTGTTTTGCATTAGGGTTAAAGCCAGTTTCCAGTAGAGCGAGGAATTAACCCGTTGTAACACCTTTGTTTCTTCACGCATTTACAGTATACCAAGGTTTTTTTTAAACTTATTTTTACTTAAAATTAAAGGTTTTTTTAAAGGATGTTCTTTTTGGTTGTTTTTGTTCTTTTGGGTTGGGAAAGTTTGGAAGCATTCAGAGGCTTTGGGACTCGTGTGATTAGGTTGACTTCTGTCGGCAATGTCCTTTTTATTGCAAAGGAGTCCTTTTTGCTTAGATAGAAAGGTAACTTCGTTTTCAGGAATTTTAGGAATGCCTTTATTCTGTACACAAATTCCTAGCATGGTTTGGTCTAATGGGGACAAATGGAGAAATACAATTATATGAGCCAGTCTGCTCAGTGGGCATTATAAAACTCATGACAATGCAATAAATTCCCTGTTACTAGGACATTTCACGTTCAAGGGTTAATCCAATGGTTTATTTGGGGGACGATCTTAGCTGTAAAACGTACTGCTGAAGGTGTGTTTGGATTCTTAACCTCTGTGTAGCGTATGAGGCTGTGCATGTGTGTACCTGATTAAACTCCTTCCTCATCTTTAGATCCTTCTCTCCTGAACTTTCCAGACATGCTCTTTTATAACCTGTAGCATGTTCTTAGTTCACAGTTGACTGAAAGAAGGATGTTGTGCTATAAGAATGACGACGTTGGTCCAATACAGTGTGATGCTCTGCTATATATATATTATTTTATTTTTACAAAGAGAGAGAGTAACTGCCTTTCTTTTTGAAACTCTATCTTACGCCCATGGATCAGTGCTTGAGTTCTGAATAGCAACAGCAAATAAAAGTAATTTCACTTCTGAGTCATACCTGTGGCTGAATAGTCAAGTTCCGATGTTGGTTTGAAATTTTATTACACATAAATTGCAAATACAGGATTTCCAGCTAAAAAGTGGGTGCAGTCTACTATCCTGGAAATTATTTTTCCCATATTATTTTCTGTATGTGGACACTGTAAATTATCCTGGATGTGCCTTTGTAAAACATTAACCCATTCATAGCATCCCTCATTACTGTAAAAAAAAATTACCATCTCCATTTGCACAGAAAATTTCCAGAAACAATTAGATCCTGACTAATAAAGGTACAGTTGATAACTGAGAGAGAATGAAAAGAAAAGGCCAACTCCTAGACTCTAAGTTTTATCTTTTGGCAAAGCAGGCATTCCTTCCATAAGCGTTTGTACTTGTTTAATTTGATTTTCTTTTTCTGGCTGAACAACCAGAATATTTTGTTCTACTCTGGTCTAACTTACCTCAACACATTATTTTTCTAAAACCCTCATTAAGCTTGGGAATGCCACTAATGTGGACTAAAATCTTTAAAAAATGCAAGTGATTTAGGTCAGTCATGTGCAATCTTTTGTAAACTGCAAGATTTTTATTTCAAATAGTTTAAACATGACATTAGGCTTAACAGCAATGGCAAAAATCTTCTATTTAGGTGGGTCAGTTTGCTTTTATTTCTAGTAATACAGCCTAATTAGGTTTACTAGCGGTCACCATGGATAAAATCCACACGAGGTGTATCCAGACTCCTGAGACTTCGTGTTTCATAATTCTTCCTTATCCATAGCCAGGCTTCCAGTTTGATTTAAATTAGTTTTGTTGCAGAATATTGTAGGTTTCTTTTATCCTTAGAGATCAGCTTCTTAGTGCATCTTCTCTCTGCATCCTTTTGAAAAGATTTTGATCTGGAGCTTGTAGATGTTGTGAACTGCAGTATTCTGTAGGCCATTTTGAGGCAAAAAACCCAACCTTTTACATATAATTTGTTTAGCAATTTAGTAGAAACATACGGTAGTTCTTTCTGTAGAAAGAGTAGATGATTTTAGAGTGGCATTCCAAAGGGGAGGGGAAAAGCATTCGTAGATGTTAATAAGAATAATTACATTTCCTTCAAACGCTGTGGGATTTGACCAGCAACACTTTGTTGCTCTTTTCTTTGGTTTCTTTTCAGTCTCGGAAGTCAGGGCTTGGAGGAGGATTCTGGCTTAGCTCAGAGTGGAGGGTACATGAGCAGTATTTCTGTGTAAAGTGGTTTTCTTCTTGGTTGTTTATTAATTTTTAAAAGTATTCCCTCTCACTGTTGCCATTGTTTTATCCTTTTCATCTTAAAATCCTACCTTATTTTAGGCTTGTGGGACTGTCCTGCCTGTGAGGTGGCCTCACCTGTGGTGAAGGGCCCACAGGTCTCTGAGTACTTCCACCTTTCCTTTCCATGAATTTTTAAGGGGTAATATTATTCCAAAGCAAAGCTTTAGCTTTAATGTATTTACCTTCTTCAAGCTGAGGCCTCCTGCTCTTCTTCCCTGCTTCCATACTGTTGTTTTTCATCCCAGCAAGAGCTGAGTTTGTCTTTCTATTACTATGTGGGTGTCCATGTGTCAGGTTGAACTTCCCATGGCCAAAATCTTGGTTTCTGGATTTTAATATTCTTTTTTTTTTTTTTCTCCCCAGTCTTTCACGATTTTATCTGTCAGGCTCATAATATAGAGATCATGTGTAAACAGTGGTAACAAAAAGAAGTCACCTGTGTGAGAAATATACATGGGTTTTACCTACAGGTGCATGCACATGATATTTTCTGTAAACACTGGTTTATTTCTGATTAGAAAAATCAATTGTTACCTACTGGATCTAATGTAAACCATTTGTACTTGTCAGCTCCTGTAGAGCTGGGGCCTTGGTCTGTTCTGGCTGTAAGAAGCTGTGATCTGGTTTATTCCTGTGGCCTAAATATGAAGCGATTCAAGTGAGAGATGAGCTTTATCATTTTAATACCTAAAACTAAAATAAAGAAGTGATGGGAAGGGTGGCGATGACTTTTTGTTCCAGGAATGTGAAGTAGCTTAAGAAAATGTCATAGGTACGGTCGGGACACCATAATCCCAAGGTATTTCCTGCTCTTGCTCATTAAAGCTCTTTTTCACCTTTACCACGCTGCCTTTTGTCAATAAAGCACTGTCTTGTTTCAATGTTTTGCAGGACACATGGTAACGAGGGGAGGAAGAAATAGAAAGTGGTATTTTAATTGTAACTGGCTGGTTTTATCTTAGGTGGGGGCTAATTTGGTAGTATCATAAGGCTGGCAAAATCCACCCATCTCCATTTCACTGGTGCTTTCGTGGGCAGAGGGACATAATCCAGTCGAAAACTAACCCTCCAGAAACTGGTTGAAATCTGTTGATCTGGGTGTGTGAAGAGATTGTACTGGTGTTTGTACAAAAAGGGGGGTGTCCTAGGACTGTGGCAGTCCAGACTTTGGTGACTTTACCTACTCGAGCTCCAAGTTTAGAGGCTGACTCTCAGATTCCTCCTAAAATACAAGGAAGACATGATTTTGAGTCAGATTTTGACGTTACCAGCTTATTCTGATAGATATTTGGTCTAGAAGTTCAGTGAGCCTTTTTGTTTCCATAACAGTTACCAACATTTTTCCTCTTGAAAGGAGAAAATTTCTAGTAGTGAATTAGGGGACTTCAAAAGAGTTGTCTGATTTTGATGATGGCAATTCCTTGGAAAAAGAAGGTGTTGGTGTATTTGTGTGTTTTGTGGTATTTGGCATGATATCACTCGATGCCTTTAAAGAATTTTCCTTGTACATTTAACTTTCCTTGTATATGTAACTGAAAGCCAAGGATTCTTGTATTAACAGACTTGAAATAGTTTTGCTCCATTTCCCCCAGCTTCTAGAAAACACTTGATGTCATTCTATTTTGTGATAGTTTATAATTTTATAATTTTGGTATGGACTGACACAGAAAGAGACTTGTTTTGCTGTGATCTGATGGAAGCTGCTACTTACACAAATAGAAGTTTACAGAGAAAATTATTATTGTTGAGCTGTGCTGGTTTTGTCCTAAGGCTATTTATTTTGTTGTGTCACTCCACCTCAAATATTGACTATTTTTACCTTCCTAGCTAGCAACCACTTTCAGCTAATGAAGGATGTATTTCTGAATGTCTGTATCTCAGGTTAACACAGTCTCTTCCTGTGTGATTTAGCAGACGTGTGTCTGTATCAGTAGTAGCCTAGATTATTTAATGGAATTAGTCAGTATTGTTTACTGACAATATTACATTCACCTCGTGATCCTTGGCACTACCAACAGAAAGGAATCTCTTCCAAGAAATTCTTGATGTTAGTGCTTAAAAAATTGCTTTAATTTCACCATTAAGCTTTCTTTGTAAGAGAACAATCCAGTCTCAAGGTTTTTTGCTTTAGTTTGGTCATGTAGTTTGTGTTGTCAGTAAATGTATTTAAGCATGTATATGATCATGGTTGTAATTACAGAAGCTTCTTAAACACCCCAAAGTCTGCATGATATGTTGCTGTGCATTGACTGTTTCTAAAGCTTCAATACATTCAGTTCTAAAACATGCTGGATTTGTGGCACTAAAACCTTTCAATGACATCAAACTCTCATATGATAATTCAAAACCTAACAAATTTAGTTCCATGTGATCTTGTGTTTTTTTTTTTTTTCCCACCCACGTTAATTAAGAAGTAGATTGTTAATTCACAGTTCTTAGTGATGTCTACACATGTTCAGCAAAGTTAAATTTTACATTTGAAAACCTAGGAGTTAAGCAAATGTCTGTCTCTGAAAGAACAACAGCTTCTTACCTTGTGTCTGATTTAAGAGAGGGGTTCCATCTTTTGGGGATTTCCTTTTATGTTTCCTTTTCCTTTTTTTTTTTTCTCTTTTTTTACAGTTTAGGGAAACCATTTTCTCGAAGTCACTGTCAAATCTGGTTAGATGATATTTGCCCCAAACAAGGGAATTAATTTCTTCCTCAGTAAAATAAAGAAGTTCTGATGTTCTCCCACTGATTCTAAGGCAATAAAGAAAACGTTGACCAATAGATTTTCATGGCACCTTTGCTAATGTTTGGGGTACCATTTGTTTTTGCTTTTATTTCAGATTTTTCAATATCTTTCAGGCACACTTCACATGGCAGGGGGAAGGAATACAGGAAGAACTGGAACTCATACACTTTTATAGTGACAGGGTGCAAATGTTGCTTTTAGCACCGTTCCAGCATCAGGGATACAAACCCATTTCCCACAGGAAATACAGCCTCATTATTTTAACCTGGGACTCTTAGAATAAACCCAGATTCTCTACTTTGTCTTTGCCTTAGTGTCCATCTCATACCGTATTCTTCTGTGCCTGGCACTTCAGGACTTAGGGCTGCTTTTTTTTTTTTTTTTTTTTTCCTTTTAGAGGAAAAACAGGCTTCTCCAGTGAAAGGCAGACTTTGCAGCCAGAGGTGGTGTGTTAGGACTTCAGAAAGTTAGGACATATCCATGGGGAAGGATTCACCAGTGGATCCTTAGGAAGGAGGACTGTCTATCAAGATGAGTTTGTGTAAGATATTCTATTAAATAGAAATTCAGGTGGCCTATTTAGAAGCTTGTGTGAACACATATATATATGGATTATATTTATAGGGAAATTTATTATTTTATTTAAAAATAAACTGATATAGACTTTAACTGTTAGGCGTTGACTTGGAGCCATGAGCCAAAACTGTGATGTCTGCCTGGTAGGAGTAAGAAAGCATTTGTTAGCCAAATTCTGCTCCCATTTAATGGAGGTAAATGGGGAAGTTAATTCACTGATTCCGGTGTGATATTAAAGGAGTTCATATTTGCTGCTGAGCTTTTAAAGAACACAAAGCCCCTTACTTGAGAGCATTAAGTGGTTAAGTATTTAAAATGAGGGTTCAAGTACTATAGCTTTTTCTAGGTGTCCAGAGAGAATATTTCCTTTATTTTGCTTTCATTTTTTAAAGTTGGAAGGGTTCTAAATGTTCTTTTTTTTTTCATTTTCCTTTCAAATGGTTCCTGGTGGCAAAGTAGTTTACAGTGATACTGGTCACTTTCGTATATTGCCTTGAAAATCTGTTTGAGAAAAGTGGGTGGTTATTAACATCTTGTATATCTCTGCAAAGAAGCGGAGGCAGAGCTGCGATTTGTTGAAGGCCATTCAAAAACTCAGCGGAAAAGCAGTTTCTAGGATCCAGATTTATGTATATGTTCTTTCCAATATTTTTTTTCAAAGTTTTTGAAATGTTTGCTGTGGAAATTCCTGAAGGTGTGGGTGGTTTGTAACTTCGGTGTGTTTTAAGTGCTTTATTTATTTGCTTAAATTTTCAGCGTACTGTTTGGGTACAGTTTTTCTCAGTGTCATTACTGGAGAAAACTTGGAATCTTATTCCTGTGATGTTGTTGCTGTAATGTCCTCTTTCCTCTCTCTCCTTGAATTTCAGCACTGCACGATTCAAACCGGCGGCAATTGTGTTATTTCTCATAAGGGAAGTGCTCTTTTCTGCAGTGGTCAGGTGGACACTTGCCAGAATTGTGTTTTGAGCAACTGTTTGTGTGTGTTGAACTTGGGCCTCCATAAAAATTAAACTTCTTCTAACTCATAAAACACTTTGTACCTCACCTTTTCAAAAATCTCTCCTGCAGCTCCACGAAGCATACGCATGAAGTTTTCCCAAAGTGTCTAAATAACTTGTATAAAATGTAATGTGGACATTCAAATCTTCTCTCATACTTGCTATTTATGAAATAGGTCCTACTTGCTTAGCTTGGGGAAGCTTTGGGGAAGCATCTGTTGTTGCTGTTGGACAAGTCACTGTTGAGCTGCAAAGTTCAGTTCAGAGAAGGAGAAAGGGAATTTGTATATAGCATTGCTACACGGGAAACTTTTCCCATAGAACTTTGCATGCTTTCAGGAAGTCAAACGTGATTGCAAGAGAGATAACCAGAAACTCTTGATTATTATCTCCAGCTCACACTGGAAATTATCTCCTGGAAAGCAGTGCGTGCATAGGTATTGCTCAAAAAAGTTCTAACTGAAGGTTGAGGCAAGTCCTCTTCTAACCTTGCATTTAGTCATCAGTAGATGTCAAAAAGACAGTATAGGTAGGCAATTTCACAGTAGGGTTACTTCTGTGGATCAGGAAATTCCCCTTCCCTACCCTTCCACCCCTTCTTTTTTTCTTCCTGCTTCTGCTGAGTATCTGCTTCCTGCCTGTTGAACCGCCCTGCAAGGAGTTGATTTTAAAGCAGCTGTGCTAACTAAAATTCAGCTTTCCTTTAAGAATGGATGCTCTACATTTTTGCTTTGGTGTTTTGTGCTAAAAGACTTTTGAACATGTTCTGTAGGGTGCTCTGGGCTTGGCTGGTCAGTCAGTCTGTTTTTACAGCAGCTTAGCCATGACAAGCCAGATGAGAAATGCTGAATTTTTCTTAATTAGTATTGCAGAATAAAAATTCAAGAACTACTCATGAGATATGACTTTGCAGATAGCAATTATCTTGCAGGCACAGTGTAATTTATGTAATACGTAATGCTTTGCATCAGAAGTTACCAGAATTTATTTATGGGGGAGATTGTTTAGTAAGGATATTTGAGTGATTTCACTGTCTCGTTATAATTTGCATTTACTTCGTGTTTTGTTTGTGCAGAAACATTTTGTACGAATGGCTGTAATTTTTCTTTTTGTTCTGCCAGATTCAAATGGCAAAAGTTCTTGAAGTGTCCCAAGGAAGTTATTCATGACATAACTGGAATAGACTGGAATTGGGAGAGCAGGTGTTGAGTTTCTCCAAGTTCTTCAGTGGAAGTGTGGCAGGGGTTGGAATTTGCCTTCCACGGCCCGTTGCCATGGCCAGCCCTTGCTCATGCTCTCCGGATGTGGGGAAGGAATAGCTGTTCTTCTACTGTTGCACATTTAATATTTGTAAAGTTACAGTGATTTAGGGTTCTCAGCCTTGATTCGATACATTAAGACTTCAGAAACTTACCTCCTGTTCTTTCTTCTGCAGTCAGGTGTGGAAGGGCAGGAATTGGTCTGCGCTCTGAGGTGAAAGGCTTTATTACGATGAATTTGTTTCTCTCACTGTGGAGAATGGAATTTGGGGTTTTGGTCTCATCTTGGCCTCATTCGCAGATGGATAAAGAGAAAGTAACTTTTTATGAATGTTTTGATTGTTTAAAGTGATGTTCCTTGAAAAAAAAAAGTATTAGACTTCAGCCTAACCACAAGACACCTGAAGTAATGGATAGTCATTCCCACCTGTGTAAAATCAAAGGCAGTCGGAACAGTAGCGGGATTTAAAAAATTTTCTGTTGGTATGGAACAGTAACATCTAAATGAAGTGCAAGCTAGTGCAAAACCAGACCCTACATCATTATTTGTTTTGGAGAGCTTCAGTAGCTCGTTTGTGGTTTTCCTGCTTGTAAATAATGGAGTTATCCCATCTCCTGCTGAATGTTTTGATTCTTTGTATTTTCTGCTGGTGGATGTATCTGTGCCTCTGAGCTACATTAAGGAAGGGTATAGAGCCAGTTACTCGCTGATCTCTTGAGCTAAATCCCAACTTGCACAGGAGAACTTAATGTTCTCCGCAGGTTCTTGGGTCCTTTCCCCCTTCTCAATCCCATGTAGTAGAGGAAGCTGTCTTGTATATGATGTAAATATAATAAGTCCCTTCCATTTTGTGAGCTCAGTACTGTAGTATGTGAGTTGTGGATTAAATGGAGAGTAGTTCCTTTACTCATCCCTTTGAATGTTTTTTCCCCTCTTGCTTCTTGTGCCTTTAACTGGCGGCTGAGACTCTGTTGCTGTGCTCAAGAATCTCCTCAGCTTTATTAGCACAGTCACAATGATTTTTTTTTTTTGGAGGTACTTTTCTGCACCAAGCACAATAATAAATACTTTTTCTGCGGGTTGATTTAATTCCTCAAAGATGTTACTGCAGATGGTTGCACTGGAAAAGAGGAGGCATGTTTCTCTCTTGTGATTTCATTAACTGCATACTGTGCATCATTTTAGGGCTTATTAGCTGAGAAGAGCAGTTAGGATTCAAAACTTAAAAACTTGAAGTAATCCATTAATATTTTTCTTTTTGATGTTGTTCACAGTGTTGAGAGAAAGGCAAGCACAAGAAAAGTCAATGTGAGAATTTCTCTTTCCTTTTTTATTTCAAGCCTGATAGCTCAGGAAGGAAACCTTACCATGGAAAGTGAATTTGGTCCATCATAATTTCAGTGGTGTTGCAGACAGCACTGGTGTTCTGGCCATGTTTGGGACGGAGTCTTGCTTATCTAATTCTCAGAATTATTCGAAGTGTAGGAGTGAAGCGTTCCATGCATTGAGTATGACTTGAACAGTACACAAGCATTGTCCTTAGTGGAAAGTGAATTTGGTCCGTCACCATTTCAGTGGTGTTGCAGACAGCACTGGTGTTCTGGCCATGTTTGGGACGGAGTCTTGCTTATCTAATTCTCAGAATTATTCGAAGTGTAGGAGTGAAGCGTTCCATGCATTGAGTATGACTTGAACAGTACACAAGCATTGTCCTTGAGCTGTTTGGCCTGGGATGCTGCTGGATTTGAGGATTTTGTATTCTATGTGAAAGTGTGCCCGCTGACCGGCAATCTTAAGCAGTCTCTAATAGGACCAGGAGCCAGTCCTACCTCTCATTTGGAACGTGAGGCCTAATTAATGAATATGTTACTGCTTTTTTGCTTGATACCAGCTGGTATTTCAAAAGCACTTGTGGAAGTAGAATCCTTTCATGCTCATTGGAGGCTGAGCACTTTTTTGCCCAGCCTTTTGGTCATCGTTTCAGTGATAACGATTTACAGCTGAGCTCCCCAGTTGGACACCTGCACACCTGAGGGCAGTGAACTGATTGTAGGGTGAAATGTACCTACCACAGCAGCAGAGCCACCCTAAGAAGTGGAAGGTGATGAATTGTGTAAGTGTTTCTTGTTGAGTGGTCAGGAGATTTTTTTTTATTTTTTTTTAATTTATGTCTTTCCCAGAAATATCACCTACCAGTTCCTAATGGTGTAAGAATGGAGTAAAGAATGTGGATGTTGGTGTTATGAAGAAATTTGTATGGTGTTCTTTGTGCATCTGTGTAGTAATTTGGCTGCATAAAAGCTTGAGCTAATTCTGGGTTTGCATTGAAGGTCAGGGAATTCCTTCTAGCCTGAAAGAAAGGAAATGTGAGTATCACTTACAGCTTTAACCAGAATAGTCCATGTTGTACTTTATTCTCAAATGGGAAGGTAAGATGCATTTCCAATTGCAACGGGGAGTCTTTCTGGGAATTGCTTTGCAGGTTAATGGTGTTCCTTTTTATACTTTTCTTTATTTGAGGACACTTGAGCGTAGAATGTGAAGCAGCAGCAGCCAGGAGGAAGGAGCTGAGGCAGCCAGTCTCTGCAGAGCCCCTCAACGCAGAGGCAGAGGGGAAAGGGAGGGATGTTCAACACATCTCCCAGGCCTTCTTGCCAAGTGTCAGGTGTGGGAATAGCCACTTCAGAGAACTGGTATAAATTGGGTTAGGAGTAACTTTGGAGTAACTTTAGGAGTAACTTTGATTTTTGTGTAACTATCGTGAATGTTAAGTGGATTTGCGTGAAAGCTTTGGCTTGGCGTTATTTAAGTCATTCTTAAATGACTTTACAGCAAAAATATCTGAAAATTCATTTTATTTCTTGCGTGTATCTGATAGAAATACAGAAAGAAATAATTTAAATATAAATGCAAACTGACAGAATAAACGTTCTGTCTGTGTGCATCCATGTCTGTAGCTGTATGATTGTGCTGTTCTCCCCCCCCCAACCTCTTTTGCATATCCCATAGGACAGTAGGGCTCTGGAAATTCATTCACATTTTGTTGGGGAGGAGACTCTCAAAGTTAGCAGTTATGTAGTGAATGAAGTTGTGGTTTGCAGAAAAGGAAAAGGTTTTTATGGAGGAATTGAATGATGCTGTGGAGGATTTGATTCTCTTTCTGACTGCTACAGAGGTGTTTGGTGTTTTTCTCTCTGTGATGCTGGATATTAACCACATATTTTGTATGTAGCCACTAATTGTGCGTTCATCACCATCTGGATCAGTTAGCTGGCTTCCTGTGGTTTGATGAGAAGAGATACTGAGAACTCCCAGCTGTCACTGAAATCAGGTGGAGCTCTGTTTTAAACCGTAAAGCTCTATATAATGCAACATGCTCTAAAAAGTTTGTATCTGGAATTCTGAAGTTATTAGTTAATATTGGTTGACTCCTTTCCCCTTATTTAATATGTCCTGATTCCTTTTGTCATAGATGTGATAGTGTCACTGGCTCTTGGAAAGGTATTTTGGAAAGTAATGTATTTAGGATCCTGTCATAAAGAGTGCATTTAAAAAATTTTGTGAGAATTAGCAAATCTTGCTGCAGAAAAAATAAGATGTACTGTTTTCAGGAACCACCTGAACATATCTTACTGAAAAGGTTGTAGAGTGTCATCATTATTACCTCCGTGCACTCTAATTGGTCACCATCTTAAGCTTTCATCTTTTTCAGCATTGACAGCTTAGCCCAGTCTTGTGTGGTTTTTTTTTCTTTGACCTGTCATAATTTTATCTGATTAATTGTCCTTTGTTTGTGGGTTGGTGTTTTGTTGTTTTTTTTTAAACAGAGTATTCACTTTATAAATTGCACATTATAAGGCATGCATGGAAATCAGAATATATTTATTCTACCTATTTTATTGTTACAGCTGTCGATCAAAACAGTTGCTCTGAAGAGAGCTCGTATCATTTTTTGGAAGCAGCTTCTGTTTTGGAAGAGATGAGTAGAATTTTTCTGAATTAAAATGAGGTGTGATGGAGCTGCTGGTAGATGAGGAAAGGGAAAAATCTATATAAAAGAAGTGGTGACAAGTTTCGTTTGGCTTAGTCTTGGTGTCACTACGTTTTGTAGATAGCTACAGAGGGGGTGTACTGTGCCTAAAATAAGATAGTCTCAGTGTTGGAGAAGGAAGCACATTTTAGAGTGTGTGTTTAAGATTCCTGTAGATCCAGTGAGAGTATGTAAATGTATTTTAAAGGCTTCCAGAGAGCGATCCTCTCTGCCTAAATTAGAGGCTTTTTGTCACTTATTTCTCAGCCTTTAGGACAGTGTGGTTCAGCTTTTGCATAATTCACCTGTCAGTTTGCCTTATCAATTCTGTGCAGTTGATCCTGTTGTATTTTTGAGCACCCAATGATAACCCTAAAGCCATAGTCCAAAATATTATTTTTTTTTTTTCATGTTCAGTTGAAGGAGGGGTGATCCTGGGAAACTACAGCTGCAAGACGTTTCACTGTTTAGAGTAATGTGCCTCAGCCAGGTGGGAAGGAAGCCAGGGTTTCAGTTCCAGCTCCAGTCGCTTGTGGCCAGAAGACAGCATCCAGGCCCAAAGATAAAGGACATTCCGCATCTCTCCCGCTTCACCATTTTTGGGAAAAGAGCGCTGTGTTTTCCTTCTCTAGTGGTAGGCTTTGTAGTAGGAACATACTTTTCCAGACCTTAAGTTAAGAAGAAGCATAACACCGATTGTCTTTCCAAAATTCAGAGTATTACTTTTCGTACTTCCCTCTTTTAAAATCTTACTGTTTCAGAGCAAAAACAAAGCAAGCTGCTTCTCACTTGATCACGAGACTATTTAAAGCTGTGCTTCTGCCACTCTGCTGTGTTTCTGGTATAGGAAAAAAACTTCCTTCTGATGGAGATGTGGGCATCTTGAGGCATTTTCTTGAGGAAAAGCAATATTACTCTTCAGTTTGCCAACAGATTTGCAGTGTATGAAGAGACTGTGTACAGGACCTTCTTAATGATCTGCTTTAAAAGAGTGAATTTTCATGGTATAGGTTTAGTGTATCAAGTTTATCTAAAAGAGAAAAGAACTAGCACAGCCCTGTATTTTATTTTTGCAGTGATTTATGGCAATATCAGTCCTCATGTTTGATTCTAATCAAATTCTTGATACTCACTTTCTTTGTTCTGCAGTAGCAAAATGTAGGCAACAGTTGACTTCTCTAGAGTCTTGACTTCCTTAGCTGTAGTATGTGACGTGCTTTGGAGAAATTATGTAAAATGCAATGTTTAGTATTGAAAGACATAAACTAGTAACTTGGATCGCTGTCATACCCTTCTCTGTTGATGGTCTCAGGGGAACAAAGGGTCATTAGAATTAATCAAAGTGAAGTTTATCTATATTTTGGTTGTGGGTTTGGGGTTTTTGGGTTTTTTTTTTGTGGCTATGGACCACTGGTGAAAACATGAGAAGTGACACAGGTGTCCATAAAGAAATCTGAAACTGTTCAAATGTCTTGGCATTTCTTTTAGAAGATGGTCTGTATCATCTGTCAACGTATTCAGATCTAGTCAGTTTTTTCACCCATTGTTAACTTCTTAAACTTTTTGTTTGTGGGGAAATAGAAGAGCTTGTACTATAAACAGTAGGATTATATACAATAATCCTTCAAGTTGAACATTTCTATTGTTAAGACCAAAAGCAAAGAAGGAGCTACCTGAGGTATTCACATTTTGTCTGCTCCTGCAGTAAGCACCAGAGAAAGGCTGCTGCTTGTCCCGTCCTCACTGTTGATCTCAGGCACTTGTAACAAAGTGGTACAGTAATTATGGCAGTGTTGATATTTTATAAGCAAAAAATTGCTTTATTTCATACTCTAAAGGAATGAAGTTTTTGTAAAATAATGGAAACGTGTCAACTGGCACATGAGACAGAAGAAAGGGGTGTGGTTTTTTGATGCAATTTATTCCAACTCCTGTGTCTACATACAAAAGACAATTACTATACTTATACAAAACTTCTGAGTTTACGCAAATGCTGTGTCATTGCCCAATTCATAATATTTACAAAAAGTCACTCTGTGTGTTCAGATATGGCTGTGGTATCTGCAAAGCTCGTGAATTACGTAATGTTTTTATTTTTTTTTGAGATAAATTTCAGTTTTCTGGCAAAAGATAAATGGCTTTTCTGTTACGTGTAGCCCTTTTCTAATGAAACAGTGGTACATACTGATTTTCTAATGCTTCTAATTTAGAAATCTTTTGGACATTTACAGCTAGATAGCTGTGTGAGAACAAAAATGGCTCAATATAAAAATAAATGTTAAGTGTGAGTTCATTTAACCACTCTTGTTGGTCTGCTGTCCATTCAGGTAAAATAGGAATGATAGACTTTTAAAATACACATTTACACACCTTTAAAAAAAATAGAAATAAAATATTTATACACAGAAAGTCTGCAATATATAAAGGTAATTAGAGCTATGTGAATGTCTAGGTATTTTAGTGTGTGACTTTTTTTTTTTTCCAAGAAAGACGTATCAGCTGGGTTTTCTTGTTTTAGTATTTCTGAAGGCTTAAAATAAATATTTTAAGGGATTTTTCTGCATTAAAATCTGGATCATTTGCAAATATATTTTAGTTTTGGAAATGGAATTTTCAAACTAAGTCGAATTTGATTGTGGGGGTCCAGATAGGAAGCAATTAAATGTTTGAGGTTTGGTTTACTTGGGTTTGTTTTAAGTACCTTAATGGACGTCTTTGGTTTTGGAAGCTTGGCCCACAGCATAGGTAGATGATATCGAATGAACAGCTGTTACCGAAGAGTGAAAACAGTGTTTTGCTGTTTGTTATATTGGAAGAGTCTAATGTAAATGCAACTGAAGTGCTTTCCTTCTTGACCTTATTTGATAAATCAAGGCTAACTCTAGTGTGTGGCCAGCAAATATGTCTGATGGCTCAGCTTTCTTTCATACTTCAGTCTTTGTGTGCCGTGAGAGATGCATATTTTACACTGCAGTATAGGAAAGTCATTTTAGCAGCATTCTTATTTATTGTATACATTAGAAACCACCTCAGATCTCCTCTCTGGGAGCTGCGGAGCCATCCCTGCTCTGACACCTGCAGCACCTCCCCTCCTTCCTCCTCCATGGTGCTCCAGAGCAATTTTTCTCACTTTTTTCCCTCACATTTCTCCATCTTTATGGCATTTTGCCCTTTTTTAAGCACATTTTTCCCTCAGGTG
Organism: Calidris pugnax; assembly: GCF_001431845.1. Taxonomy (NCBI): domain Eukaryota; kingdom Metazoa; phylum Chordata; class Aves; order Charadriiformes; family Scolopacidae; genus Calidris; species Calidris pugnax. The sequence goes on from NW_015090922.1 coordinate 1,309,487, forward strand.
CCACCACTGGGGCTGAGGGGCTGGCCGGGGCCCTGCGGCCTCTCCTCACGGAGCCGGCCCTGCCGCCTCCTCCCCGCCGACACCCGGTGCTCCTTCTCAGGTCAAAATGGTAAGGAATAGCCGAGAATCGGGGTTAAAGGTGGTTTTGTTACACCGGATTAGTCATCCCTTCGTAAATTTGTAATGAGGAAAGTAAAAGTGTACGGGTCAAGATGGCAGGCACTGAAATTAGATGATGTTAAATTATCCGCATTGCTGCACAGCCCTGTTTTCTGTCCCACAGTGCAACGAAAGTGTAGAATTGTAATTGGATGTAGAATTGTAGCAAAAATGTATCTCATTTATTCAAAGAAATGAAATTTTATTCCTTTTTGTTCCCCCTCTTAGGATGCTGTCCAATTCTAGTTGAAATTTACTTGCCTGTTGTGGAATCAACTTTGAACCTTCAGGTTTTAGATCATTATATATTAAGATTAGCATTTATCCGTGTTGCTTTGAACCCTTAGGAAGCCAGAGAGTTTGAAAGTTAACTTTCAGGGTGATGAAGGGGCTTTGCTTTGCCTCAAGGAGCCAAAATCCATACGGTGCAAAGTTCTTCTGTTGGGTCCAGGCCCCTGTGCGCTTCCGTCCATTTTGAGGTTACCAGCGTTTCTTCGGGTACAATTTAACCAGTGGTGGTTAAAAGACAAGAAAAACTATTTACACCTGGGTATTAATGGTGCAGAAGTAACTTTTGAAGTATAGCACCATAAGTATGGATTTTTCATTAGCTTTCTGTTTTTCAGACCTGTAACAGAGCTTTTCATCTGACCAATTTGAGACTAGAGTATCTCTGGTAGGTGTTAAGTAACTACTAGACCATTTCCTGTTTTTCTGTGAAGTGTGTGTGTGTGTTGTATTTAAATTCCTTTAGGGACACTTCTTGGCTTGTGAGTTCTGTTGCCTAATTTGTGGGCAAATCAGTAAAATTAGCTCACAGTGGCTGTGGTAGAAGTCAGCGTTTTTTGATTGGGAGTAAGTGTGGAATATAAAACAACCACCACCACAAAACCCTCTTTCTGCTCAATAACTGACTTTTAAAATTTATCTGTTTTAAATGAGGATATGCTAAAAATAGATGTGAAAAGGTTATAGTCCTGTTAGGCTAGTTTGTGATAAATCTTCACTTTAATGTGGGTGTGAAATTTATATGCTTAGAGAGCTGGAATTACCTTTCCACCATTGGTCTTAGCAGATAAATAAGTATTCTGAAATTATGAATTATAAAAAAAAGAATTTGCTGCATTTACTGGAATCATTGTTTTGAAATACAAATTAGCACTTGCTCTGACAACTACTGTGTTCATGAAAACCCTGCTGAGGAATAGCCTGCAGAACAATTTCTTCTAGTGCAGTTGTTTTTAAGTAATCCCTGTCAACACTAGGCATTGAAAATGTGCTGGCTGTGCCGTGGTCTGAAACAGCTGTCAAATACAGTTTCTGGCACAAAGCCATCTCTAGATATTGTTGTATCCTGTTAATATAGAAAATGAAGAGATCATTTTCTTCCAGATTGGTTAGGTTTGTGGTCAGAGGGAAGAGGAAGAAAAGGTCCCAAATTCTAAATGAAAAGAAATTTGTTCGAGAAAGGTGTAAATGAACCTCAATCAGTGGCTGCTTTTATTCACATCATGAAGTGTTTTGCTGAGTGTAAGGATGTACTTAACCACATGCTTTCCTGAATCTGGGTCAAAGCTCATACTGCGGTTTGACTTTGGGCTGTGATAAGCGGCACAATTGTAATTACAACTAAATTATTAGACATTATGCAGAAAGTATACTAAAAGTAAGTAATTTCTAGATGCTTTCTCTTTTTCGTGATTCAAAAAGACAATGCAAACGCCAATAAATTGGAGGTTTGAAATAAATAGAACAACTGTAGTAGAGAAACCAGGAAGAAGGCATTTTGGAGGTGGGCAGAAAGGGAAATCGTTCCAAGGCACAGGCACATCTTTCTCTGCATAAGGGTTTCGCTTTTGATAGGACTGTGTGTCATACAATTGGCAGAATTCAGTTTACAAAACTGATTTTTCATGGTAGCTAGATGACATCCTGCAGCATCCCGAGTCAATAAGAAAGTGTAATTTCTTGGGTAAATATGAGTTCTCTCAGGACTTGACTTGGGCAGGGTAGTTACAGTATATTTTGGTAGAGGACATTAAGTCTTGCATGCACTCTTTACTTAAACTATATAAGAGAATATTTACCAATAGGTGGGTTATATTTAATTCTTGCTTCCTCTTGGTCACTATGGCGATTCTGTTCATCTCTCACAAATCCTTTTCATTTTCCTTGAATTGTAAAAATTAAAAATGGCAAAACCCTCTTAGGATTAAATCATTCTGCACATTCCCTTGCCGATGAGGGGTTTTTAGCAGTTTCTTTCTGCCTTTTGTTTTATGAAGTTCTTTACTGTATCCATCAAGGCTTTTGCCAAAGGAAAACTGGATAAGGGCTTCTTTTGGAGCCCGTTAAAGAATTTTAGTGGCTCAGAGCACCGTAACATCATACCAGATCAATGTCATCTACTCTTGGTTTAGACAAAATATCTTGAGTTAGAAGTTTCATGCTCTTTCAAAAGAATTGTTGTTAAGAATGATGCTACAGGCTATGTTTAAGTATTATCATTATGTAGTTAATGTAAATAAATCCCTGTCCAGAAATCATGGTTACATGTTATCTTCACTGAGATTTTTTTCTGTAGTCAGTATGTGTCATTTCAAAAGCACACCTATCTGTACTAGTAGGTTTTCTCTGTGTGATAACTAATACAGCAAAAAGTAAATGAATCTAAGGAATAGTCTCCATGCTAAGAAAAAAAGATGATACGTAGACACCACGTATGTCACGTCAAAATTGAGTGGGGATTTTTAAATACAGTTTGCAGTGTACAAAATCCATCTGGTACAGGTTTTAACCATCTATTCCAGGTAATGAGCTGTGAAATTGAATGGGACTGTATAGGCTGATTATACTCAGTGGTTTGCAGATGCCTAACGCTTTTTTAACTCTTCATTTACTGTATGTGAAATAGCTTGACATAAGTATGTCTTGTTTGCTGTTTATTTCAAGGTACTTATTTCTGAAAGACAATAAGTAGCGTGTGTCCTATAGTAGGAATATTGTTACAATAATTATGGTGCTGATGTTTATTGGGGTGACTGTAGCGTGTGTTTCATGGAGAACATGGAAGGAGCCAATGCAAGGACCTTTCTACTAGATTCTTGTTTGTAGATTTTTTGTTAAATCTATTTAACAAAAATATTTTGTAAATAGTAATATACCTGCTTACTGGAAAGTACGACCATGCCTTTTGTGTCCTCTTCTCCCTCCTACCTTGTAGGTATTTGCATTATACCTTAGGTAGTAATTGAGACCAGGGCAAAGATACCCGCAAATCTGCCTTGATTTTTCTTTAGTTTGAAATCTTGGTATGCATATAAAAATATGCACTTTCTGGCTTCACTGAATAATCACAAAATGTATGCGTGCTACTAATTTGATAGTAGCTATTATTACTGTTTTACTATTTGTATAGATCAAATCAGATCTTCAGGTTGCAGGTGCACAGATGATGTAATTTCTATTTATTGTAAGTATATTCTATATATTTTAAGTATATTATAGGCTGCCCAGGGAGGTGGTGGCGTTGTCTTCTCTGGAGACATTTAAAACCTGCCTGGATGTGTTCCTGTGCAGCCTGCTCTAGGTGGATGTGCTTTGGCAGGAGGGTTGGACTAGATGATCTCCAGAGGTCCCTTCCAACTCCATATGATTCTGTGATTCATAAATTTGATGATGTTATACCTCATGGCTTGCAAAAGTTAATTTTGGTAGAAATAAATCACAGCCTGCTGTGTTAAGGTGTAGTCATTGTTCATCTGCAGTTGTTCTTCTAATCTCTTTGGTTTTCTGCTTTCACTACATCTAAGCATTCTTTGTGGAAACTCACAGATGATTTGCGGTCTATGATATCACTGAGACTTGCTGTGCTTTTTTCATGTAATACTGGTTGACAGATGAGTAAGTTCCTCTTGGTTTCCTCCCACTTTGTCATAGGAAGTTACATTTAATTGATTATATGACTGAAGAGTAATGATACAACCACAGGAAATCCTGTGGCTGAAACCAGTTTTGTTCTCTTCTTACTTTTGGTAATGTTTTTGTATTTGCAGAATACTATCTTTGATTTAGGACCATATTGTACTTTGACTTTAAAAAAGGTGGTGGTTTTTTTTCGAGGTACACATCGAATGCCTGACAGTTCTTGAGGTGGGGAATCTTTTATACAAAAGATGTAAAAGTAAACAGAAGCATTGCGGATGAGAACTTGGTTATGTGGGTCACTTCAAACAAAATGAAAGGCAATAGTGTCAAATGCAAACACACCTAAAGGAAAAAAAAAAAAGGAAAAAGAAATGTAGCCCGTGCATGCTACATTTGGAGGTTTTGGAAGGTATGAGGTGCGTGGAGGTACGTAGGACTGTTCCTTGGGATGGAGCCATGAGCCAATTCAGCTACATGGGTCCCAGTGCTTGTAGAAGGAAGGGATATGGCTGGAGTGAGACCATCCTTTCTGCAAACACAGCACACTTAAATTGATTTAAACAAGTTTGCACCCTCATTATTGATTAAAACCAATTCCTGTCTTGTCTTGAAGCCTTTAGTTTCAGAATATAGCAATGTGTAAGTTTCGAATTATTTTAATTTCTGTTTGGGACCTGCTCTTCTGTGACTTTTGAGCCACAGTAATAGCATTGTTGGCTGTCAGTCTCTATAAAAATTCTCTGAAGGAATGGGAAGACAAGCTTTTAGATACAACTGCAGATTATTTTTTTTTCTGCCCATTTGAAAGTAATTTAAAGTCGTGTATTACCATGCTAAGTAAAACTGGGGAAAGACACAATTTATCAGAATGCATTTGCTTTCTTCCTTGTATATGCTGTTACCGTTAGGCCTTTATTAATTTACAAGTTTGGGAAATAAATGTATCCCAAAGCTAAAAGGGCAAAGGAAGGATAAAATGTTTTAAGAACATATCTCCTGGTATTGTAGAGAGTGTGTGTGGTGGTACCTTGACATGACAGTTCTTACAAAAGGGGGAGAGAGCAGAGAGTGAGTGTTCAGTAGGTCCAACAGAAATACCATTGACAGAACTGTTGACCTCAGAAACCCATGTGGTGGAACTGCTGTACCAGCATGAGTGGCAAATTGTTTATTCAAACCGATACCAACAATATTAGTGTGTGCTTCCGCTGTTCACCTAAGCATATGTATCTCAAATAGATTTCTTTCTGGATCTTAAAATGAAAATTAAAGCTTAGAAATAATGGAAATTAACTAAAGAGGTTGATGATATCTGCAGATTGTCTGGAATAACTTGTGGAAAGTGGTCTTTTGGAACAAGTAGCAGTATAATTTAAAAAAAAGTAGTTGAAAGATGATTGAAAATGACTTTGCAGAATCTGGACTGAATTCCCTTAATTTCCTTCCCTGCTTGAAGCATCAAGAACGTTCTGTGATGTAATAATTTTTTGTTGTCATCAGTAATAAATTTGGGGAAGAAGCCTGCTGTTTGTGAACAGATTTATGATGACTGATTATCTGGTTCAGAAGTCTGGGCCAGAGGTGGGGATGTGGGTGGCTCTGCTGCTGCCTGCTTGGGTCAGCACAGGCTGCCCATGGAATTGAGCTAGAAGAGTAGTCTAGATTTGGTCTTGGGGAAAACTTCCTCTTTGAACTTGTTTCCCAGCAAACATTAGGGATGTTTTCATAACATCTCACTTGAGCCTATGTTTTTATACTTTTGTCTGTGTAAAATCTAAAGACTGGTGGGGGGAAGTGCAGAAATTGATGTTTGATTATACGCAGTTCTAAGTGACAAAATAGCTAGATGAGTTACTGTCATCCAGCACAGTTTAAAGCTTTGCAGATTTAGCTGCTCTTTGTGTAAGTATTGCAGAGAAGTTTTAAGACTATTTTAATTTAATCATAAAATATACTGTGGGGTCATATGAGGACTTAAACATAACCCAGCAAGAAAAAACCCTACCTTGACCATACTGACCTTTAAAGGAGATCACTGAGCGTGAGCTGTGTGAGACTTGGAAATAGATGAAACTTAGCTGGTTTATGTCAGCTGGAGATCTGGCCCAGTATTTAAACTGAAGGAATTTGTTTTTTCCTCTAAGGATTTATTAATGCACAGTACATAAACATAGAAGCAATAATACTGTACAAGTATTGGTGGGGGAATACCCACACTCTAGAACAGTACCTCTCTTTCCTCCCAATCTCTTCTTTTTCCCCATCTCCTTCAAGGTTATTTAAGTAGTTAGTGGGGAAAAGGCTATATGAGAACTTCCTTCCAATCCATCCTGTCCTCTTGAAATGGCCTCTTTGGTCAGCTAGAGTTATCCACACTGTATTTCCCATGCCTTTTAATTGCTGTGACCTACCCCAAAATTTTACAGCTTTAAAAACCCATAGCAAGGTGAGAAGATGCTTTTCCACTTCTTTTTCTTATGCTTATATCAGAAATAAAGATGTAACTGAAATTGTATTATGTCAAAACACTTAATGAGTAGTCAGAGGAAAGACCTATTTCCTCCTAGCAACTGAAGATGGAGTGGAAGTGGATGAAAGAGGAAAAGCGATGAAAACTCTGGTGGAGGGAAGAGAACTCATTCCTTGAAAAGACAGAGTGGCTCTCTGTAGCGGAAGATGGTCATAAACCATAGATGTGAGCGTGCAGAGCAGGCAGAGCAAACAGCAAGGAGTTCTTGACTATACATGGGATGGGACTTGTGATAAATTCCTAAAGAAGATTTACTAATCTGTTCCAGTAGACTAAGTGAGTGAGTGTTTTGAAAATTACATCCAAACAATCTGAAAATAAAGTTTATTCCTGTTTATACTCAAGTACCAGTTGAGAGGAATAAAGCATAAACAAGAGATATCTAAAATCAAGAGAAACTTTATGCAGCACTTTTTAGGATAAAATGTATTGTAGTATTTTGTACAGCAAAATATTTTGGATCAAGAGACTGAGGGCATATTGACTTCATATGTTGAAAAAGCTGTTAAATGCATCTTTATATTTTCAGTTCATAGTGTGAACTTTATACTGCCTTAAGTGGGCTGAAGACCTGCAATACCTCTGTAGCTTTAGAGAAGCATTTCATCTTTGTTTTTGAGCTAAATTTTATCCTAAATTCCAATGAAGTGAGTGCATTTGTGCAGTATTGAAAGATGAAAGAAAACTTATTTTTCAAACAAGGTTGGAGAAATTGCCTTTGGCTTTGATTATTCATGCATGCATTATAGAACCTTAACTCTCCTGATGGAGTTAAAGTAGTACAAGCACCTCGGTGTGAAAATAATGCTAGTTTAAAAGCACCTCTGTATTGTGTCTACCCATGGAAACTGTAAAAGTACAGCAGTGTGAGCAGTTCTCCTCACAACAACATTTGCGCAGTATCTATTTATAAAAGGGTAAGATTTTCAATAAAAGTGAATTCCTACCTGCTGCAAATCCTATGTGTAGCCTAACATTATGTTCAGAGAAGCTTGTTTTTCTCTTGTAATTAGCTTAAAGTAGGTGACCAGATATGTTAAGTAATTTTTTGGAGATAATTTGCTTTAAAGCATCCAACATGAGTGTTTTTGAAGAAAGCAGATAATTTTTCTTCTAGGTTTAGGATTGAGGGTAAGCCTGGTGGTGGTGTGGAATGCAGCAGCACAAGTAATTAGTAAATCACTACCATATAGTAAACTATACACAGTTAGTAAGGAAATTAGTATATTCCTACATGTTAATGAGAAAGCCACTTCCTTTCTTCAGGTAAATGGAATCTGTTCTGTTGAAGTGTAGCTTCATCTGATTTACCAGCATCATCTAAGGCTTCAGGATCTTAATTTCCGTAATGAAATATTTCCTATTTGTATTATGTTAAGGACTAGAGTATATGAGATTACTGTGAATCAAGCATATGCCTAATATTAGACACTATTTGGTGGTGGCAACGTTTAAATACTTCCCTCTCCTCCCCCCTTCTATATGTACCTGGGAAACTAAACTAAATGCTAAAAATCAGATTCACCAATTAAGTAAAGGACGTGTTCATATTGCAAACATTCTTTCTAACTGGTGAAAACCTGTAGGTAGTGCCAGAACTTGTGCAGTTCAGTTGTACCTCGTTATGCAGTGCACAGCTCTAAATGAAATCATATGACTAAGGACCTGCAGATTCTGTAGCTTGTATTTAATTTTAATTCATTTTATTCAATTATTCATGTAATTCTATGTAAATATAGGTATGCTATATTCATACATATATGTATGTGTGTGTAGGTGTGTATATAGACACAAATGTACACACATATATATTTGTATATTAAAAAGCCATATGCATGCTTTGGTACTCAGTCTTGGTTAGAATTTTGAGAGACAGTTCCATAAATTTCTGATACCCTCCAGAAATGTTTTAAACTCTTAGTTTCCAGGGAGAATTAAAATTGTCCTCTGCTCAGTATGTGGAAGAATCGAATAATTATCTCTGTGATTTAATATCAGATTAGCTGTTGGATACGTTGTGCATATTAGGTTTTTTAAAAGCTTTTTTATTTTTTATTTTATGTCTGATGTAAAGGCTACTGGAAAATGAGGAAAGACTGACTTTAGAAAGCTTTCAAAATCAGGCTATTACTAACCTCAGAGTAATAGTTATGGAAAAAATGACATTATCAGATCAAGCTGTGATGTTCCAGGTGATTAGGGTTTTTGACTTCTACCTTTCTGCATGTGTATAAAAGCAGTAGATCAAACATTTTAACTGTGAAGGGAATTCCTTTTTGGTATACATCATTGATATTGTAATGTGTACATATTTTAATGCCTGAATTCTAAAAATGAATAAAGTTGCAGTGGTACTTAGTAGAAAAACAGGTAAGTATTAAAGAAACTCTTACACAGATGCACATGTAATGTACACAATTTTTTGTTACTGAGAAATATTTCATTTAAAGTTTAACAAATCTTCCTTGTTTCATATTTCAGTCTGTTTGAGATAACAGTTGCAAAACCTTAAAATACTGTTACATGTATTTTGAGCATTTTTCTTAGTATAAAAATAATTCATTTATAAGTCCTTGTGTTGGGAGATACTCAGGAAGTTTTGCTTTTTGGTCTTCACTTCTTTGAAACATTTCATTTCCTCTCCACTACTTCTTTGTTGGCAAAGGCAGCAAGACCTCTTTACTGCAGGAACAGCCTTTTATTTGTGGGGTTTTTTTTTTGTTTACTTTAATCAGTCTAGTCTGCAAATACATGTGCCATCGCACAGACTTTATACTTGATTTTACTCAAGACTTTATACTTGATTATTTTTCTTGTTTCTCAGCTTTGTGGGAAAGGTAAGGAAGGACACCAAGTTAAAGTTAAACTTCTAACTTGCGCCTTCACCCTTTATTTGACATGAAAACCGTTCTTTTTGTGTGCTGTATTATTGTTAGTTAATTAGTGCTTGATGTAACTTATGAGAAACTCAGTTGTCTCCAGATATTGGGCATATTTAGCTACAGACATAGTAATATATATGTATGGATAGTAATTGAAAGAGAGCAGACTTTTCAGTTAAAATATGACACTTTGGTGCTATCCTGAATTTTATTTAAAATTGTGAGGCCTTCTCTTATATATGACTATAAACGTAAAAGATTTTTAAACAAGTGAGATCTCAAGATTCCTGCTGTAGCTATAAAACTTTGAGGACCAAGCTGTAGGTGAACTTGTTTAGCCCGTTCAATGATAACTGGATTTCATGATCAGAGACATGGATACATCCTGTTGTCTGACCTTACAATGGATGCACTGAGCACAGAGTATGATCTAGTTGCTAATTTTCATCTCTTTCTTACCTAGAATGCACAGTACTGTTGTTAGTTGAATTTCTAATGTGAACAGTTTTCCTGAGCTTTTGAGGCCCTTGTTGTAGAACTGAGGATCCAGTTGCGGGCATGTTCAATATATTAAGATAAAAGACCTTGTAATATGTGGAGTACAGATTGAGTCCTCATTGAAAGTCATGTCTTTCATGACAATATTTGTTAAAAGCTTGTTAAAAAGTTTCAAAGGTGTAACGACATAATTGGAGTAAATTAACGCATTTTAGGGGAACTTATGTTGTTAAATATATAACTGGGCTGTAGCATTTCTGCAGTTAAAGAAGACAGGTTGTCGTCGTGACCCTTTCTAACTGTACAAATAAAATGGAAAGCTGGGAGATGGCTGAAAAGAGCTGTTCGATACTAAGCAAGAAGAATGTGTGGAGTCTTACAGGAGCTGCCACAGAAATGAAAGCTGCTTTGGTTTCTAAAATCTATTTCACTGTTGATCAAATGGCTCGTGTTTGGAGCCTTTGAAGAGTAATGCCCATTATGGTCTGCAGGAGCAGCATTTGTCTCTAATTTTAACACCAGCTGACCATTTCTTAAAAGACTGCAGCTGTTATTTACTCAGAGCAGTGTAACTAATTTGATTTTTTTTTTTGTCTGCTGCAGAGCTAATGAATCATTTCTGCTCCTTACTAGGTGCTAGACACACATAAATTATTATTTCAAATGTTACAGTATTTTGAGGCCTTTTAAATGGGTATGTTGTTGAGGTACTAAATGTAATACAGATGAGGTAACAAATGTGATGTGCTTAATAAATTCTGATTTCTTAATAATCATATTTTTCTCAGTTTATTAAAAATCATGTTTGTAAAACAAGCAAATAGTATGGCAACTGTGCACATCTCCTGTCCCTTGAAGCCCTTTTAGACATCATACCAGGAACACTGGAGAGTTGTGTTAGGGAGCAGATTGCAGTAGGAGAGGTTTCAGCTCGGGAATCCATGGAAATTGTGAGTTAGGGGATTCTGTGTTGCTGATCTTCCGAGAAAGCGTGGAACGACTCTTTGGCAGAAATAACTACTCTTTACTAGTTCTGGCAAAGTAGTACTGGCGGATCAGTGCAAAACTGAGTCTTCTGAGCTTGATTCCCTGTGCTGTGCAGCTTTTATTTGTTCACAAATCTTCATTAGCATAAAAGCTAACAAAGCTAATCAGTATTCAGAGTGGATATTATAAAGGAAAATGGATAATACACACAAAGCAAGCATGGAAGGTTTTGTTTAATATAGTCGATGTTTCAAACTGTAATTGGGTGTTAATGTCATTGCGCATCTGGAATGGATATATTTCTGAACACACTTATTTCAAATATTCTTGTTTTGTTTTAATTTTTTAGGACAAAATGTTGTGTGTAGTAGTGTATTACAGCATAATTATAGGATTTCTGGTATCAATTATTATGAATAGGCTGTAGACAGTTTAAACAAAAGTGTGGCTGGAGGCTTTTTACTGCTATCATTACTTGGATTTCCTGACCTGGGGTTCTTTGTTGTGTGGTTTTTTGATTTGGTAGCTTTTTGTTTGCTTTTTTTGGTTTATTGGCGTTTTTTTGCTTATCATTCTGAGCACTTCAGAAAGACAGTTGGTGAATGTCTGTTGTGAGCTTCCATAAGAGAATCAGTTCTGATGCCTCAAGACTTTCTACTAAATACTTACTGTGCATTTTTCAGAAGTGGCATTGGTTTTCTGCTATGCTACAGTTCTTATCAATATACATTAACTAAGCATTATGAAGTTAAAATATTGAATGAGTGCAGGGGACAGCTTTAGTATTTTGCAAAGCCATGCCTTTTAATAAGGGCTTTAATAAAATAAATATTGAAGTAAGAACAGTAAATGGAATGTCTGATTAGAAGTTTTGAAAGAGTTTCAATTATAGGGGTAATAGAAACAGTATTTGGAATCCCTTAACACTAGGTTTCTACCTTTTTGACTTAAAATTTTCACTGGAAATGTGGACTTCTGTACAGAACACTTAAGTTTGTGATATCCACGTGTTTCTTTCAGTTATTCATGAACTTCTGCAGGCCCCAAAGCTCTCAAAATCCAGACGTCAAAGACCACTGAGTTAGAAGATTTACCTGACCTACTTGTGGAAGGAAGAAAGGGAACAGGAATCGTGTACCTGTCTCTACTTAAGGAACTTTTGGTCATGACTAAAATAAAACTGAATTGAAGAGTGTTTGTAGAAGCAATCTCCAACTCTGTGAGCACTCGGAGTAGACTGTAGATAGGATTAAGCTGGTAGGGACTGAATATTCCCCCTTCATTTTGACTCAAATAACTGGAGTTATTCTGTAGTTGGAAATGTTTTTTCAAATATTTCTGTTGCTCAGCTTGGTTTTGAATAATATTCTCTTGATGTTCACAAACAGAGATGACATTCTGATGACTTTATTCTGGAGTATGTGTGGCTCTGGACCATTGTAGGTATTTTTAAATTTTGTGACTGAAGGCTAGCAAACGTGAAAGCGGCAACATTTTTGAAGTTCAAAGAAATAGTCCCCACTGAAATCCCCAAATTTAACACAATGGCTTTGTGTGTCTATGTCCTCTAATAGCTGTTCATCTTGCTCATGCAGTCACAAGCTTAGTGTAGTCAGCTGGAATATCTGTCATTGATATCTTGATTATAGAATCTGATTTGTAGGCCTTTGAGGAGCAGAAAGATCCTCTTATCCTCATTGGTGGTCAGGACAAATACATCTGTATGCTTTCTTTGCTGTTAATGTTTTTTTTAATGTTAATTCATTTGCTAGTGCTGAATTAAAGTTGTAACCACCTAAGCACTTTCTTCAGAGCATAGGAAGTATGTTTAAAAAGTCTGGTGCTCTGCAGTGGCTGAGTGTACCTGATCAGTCTGTATGTTTTGTTCACATGAGTAAGTATCCCAGAGGAAAGTTTGGCCAGGAAATATTCCTCCTTCCAGCTGCAATTGAATGGGGTTGAACAACAAGCTGAGACAGCTGGGTCCTGTTTTGGTCTTGATTTGTAGAGACCCAAGGGATTGGGAGAGTGGGAAAAGGGGTCCTGTGCCAGTTGAATGAGTTCAAATGAGGAAAAGAGAGCTTTGCTCCCTCGGCTGCTCTGCATTTCAACTATTAATACAGCAATAAAGCCTATTCAAAGAGTTCTGTGTTCTTTGTGTTTCTTGAAAGGAGGCTTGTGTGCTTAGCTATTGTGTCTTTTTTGAAATTTAATGTCTTATCACATGAGGCAGAATTTTCCAGGTCAACCACCCAACTTTAATCATGAGATCTTGTAGAGTTGCAGGAAGGAAGCTGAGAAGTCCTCACAATAAACCAAGGAATAACATCCTATTGGAAGTGTTCTTTCATGGGGTCATTCACATTATAATTAACAAACCCCAAGAAACAAGCGGTTAAAGCATTTGGACTTCAGTCTTGAGCAACTTTTTGAGTAGCTGAAATCCTTGATGTATTAATTGATTAATTAAACTAATTTAAAATGAGTTTTCTGTGGTCTTGAGGTATAACAGGAGCTTTTCCCCAGTCCTGAATGTTGATCTGTCCTGAACAGATCACTGTAGGAAGGTCAAACTGCTGCTTTCAGAGAGAACTCTAAATTGAATTTTTGCAGGTTGTATTGCAAACATTAACTGTTTGGTTAAACTTTGTATCTGCCTCAGGCTGACCTGTTGTTGACGAAAGTAAATAGCTGTTTCTCCTCACTCAACTGGGCTGTCTTAACAAGTGGGAGTTTAAGTTCTCTTGTCCAAATCCGGCTAATATGATTGCCAAATGAAAATAATATGAGGGTAGAAGCTGCACAAAATGAAACTGTGTTTGCACAGTGATCAAGTTATATTAAGTAAGAGTGAGAAGCATGCAGAGGTTTGTGGAGGAACTGCCTAGTTTTAAACAGGAGGGAAAAAAAGCTACAAAGACAGAAGAGATCACGTTAGAAGAAAATAGCTTAGTTGACTTAGTTTAAACACATAGGCACAGAAAGCTAAATTCTTTTATTTCTATGCTGACTTTTGAATAGCTGCTGTGTACAGAGAACTGAATGTAGACCATCAAGTTGAATTTCTAGCGGCTTCTGGATTTTCTTGTGTGATGATGTACCTCCATGGCCAGGGTTTGTCTGATGCTGTGGTGTGGTGGGGGCTCCACTTTGTACATTGCTGTAGTGATTTTGTGGCAGGTATCTTCTAATTTTACACTGGGCAGAAGTATGTTTATGCATTTATTCTGGTTCATCGGTATAACAGCCAGTTAATTTTGATGCTTTCAGCTTTCATTACATACTAATTTTCATTCTTTACCAAACCAAATGACGTCTCTGTGTGTGATTTAGTGCTTGTTTGAATGTGTAGAATTCTGAAAATCTTACCCATAAATAGTTGTGTTCTTGCAGATATGAGTTGTAAGCTCTCTTAGACTGGTAAGAACTTCTTGGCTAAGGAGTGTTTTTAAATTTTTGTCTGGTGTAATATTTCATGTGTTCACAAATGGTTATTTTGCATGAGTATTGTAACTGTTATGAAGTGTGGGGTCATTGCCCCAAAGGAAGTTGATGACAAGAAAGGTTATTCTAGAGAACTGTATAATGTGCAATGTTTCTTCCAAATAAAATTTCACTTGGTGCTTACTAATTCTATAAAAGGATGCAGAAGAGATATTCCATGAGCTTCTTCTGAAGCTATATGGAAGTTCTGCCATCATTAGTTAAGAGTGACACTGGGCAGAAAAGCCTAGTATCTGTTTACATCCTCTAGATAAAGGAAAATGTTTTATTTGTATTTTCCCCTTGGACAGAATAGCAGAATTTAAATAGACCAGACAAAACTGTTTATTCACGTTCTTATAGATGAGTAGGTAACTCCTCTCCTTGTATGCACAGAGTCACATAAATAGTACCAGAGGTCCTGTGCAGGACTTGGGGGCAGGTGGACAGTGTGGTACAGATTTTGCCCTCTTGGATGCTCCATTGTTTGCTGTCAGGTACCTTTTCACTTTTAAATGGGAAAATAGGTGACTTTGAAAAGGAGAAAGTAGCAGAAGCCACTGCCTAGAAGGAAAGAAGAAAGGAGAGGAATGAAGAAATCAAATCTTCTTTTAAATGGCTTTCTTACTTCCTCTGGGAGGAAATAAGGCCAATCATGTCAATAACAGTCCCCTAATATTATTGATTAAATAACAGCTCTCTTGTTTCTATGGTGTCTTTAACTATTTAGTTTTCAAAAGTAAGAGAGCAATGTTCTTGTCTTGTGAAAGAAAGGAAATGCTTATACAGATGTATGTGTTATATCAGAAGATGTTAAGAAGAAATCCTGTTTTTTTTACATAATCTACTTAATGAGACCTCATGCTTCTTGTCAGAGATGGCTCATTTTTTGCAGTGAGATGAAGTTTTTTTTCTTCCCCTTTATTGTGTCTTTGTCTTTTATCTTGTGCTTTTGTTGCAATGAACAATTAAGTTGGGTGAATATACTTTTTATTTCAGGAAAATAATAGAACAATATATTGTAACTCAACAGTATATGTATACTTTAAAGTTTCTTCTCCAGATAAGGCAGAAATAGGTAAGATTTCTGTCAGAGGAGGTTTGCTGTCTGGTGTGGTAAGGTCTTTTTAAATGTAAGACATTCAGATTTTTCTCTTAGAATTGCTCAGTTACCCGAGCGATATTTTCATCCACTTATGTATTCCACTGTGTTAGTTTTGCAAGTCAAAATATGATCTCAAAATGACGGTTTTGTACAGGTTGAGCTTACCTGCCTGTGTAGGGCTCTGTTAGAGAATATCAGGGTGAGAATCGAATGCTGGCTGCTGCCTCGCTCTCTGCTTCTGAAAAATTCAGGCCTGTAATCTTGACAACAAATTTGTGTGCGTGTGCACACATATATATGGTATTTGAAGTATTTCCCAAATAAAACCGGTCAGGAAATAATTATTTTCCCCATGTGCAAAGTGATAAAGGGTTCTTTGCTGTTTTGAGTAAGTACAAAATGTTTGTTTCTTGGAACAGTGGGAGAAATTACTTACTACTCACGGGGCAGAAATTTGTTTACTCTGTCCCATGCATGTGTCACGGGTTTGTGGAGCGCGGAACAAAGCAAGATTTCCTTTTCCTGGAGGCACAGAAACAGGATTCAGGAGTAGATTTTTATCTGCTACCTGTGTTTGATGAGGAAAGAATTGGGGAAAGAGCTAAACAAATGATCCTATAAACCTGCATAGTCCTGGTAAATCATGGTAATTTTGCCTCCTCTCTCCCTGACTTTAGGTAGTGGGAGAAGCGGTAGATTATGCAGATTATAGGCTGTAATGCTCTCAGATGCATCCTGGTGACATCTGTCATGAATGCTTCCTCAAATCTCTGTCAGGCTTTATGAAATCTCCAAACCACTGTCGTGTTTCAAAGACGGAAGATAGAGTTTAGTTTCTGGAAAGAAAAAAATAATCAACAAACAAAACTACAAACCAAAACCCCCAAAAAACCCCAAGACAAAGCAAAGCCAAAGGAGCTTTTATGGTCTCTGAGAAGAAATTTTTCATAAGCTTATTTTCACAGTGTTCTTTCCATGGTGTATTTTTTCTTTGAGTTCAGATAGTGGTAGAATGTATAAGACTTCATGCCTGAAGGTGGTCATTGTTCCTTTAATGACTTTATTTATGCAGCATCATAGATTCTAGCCATCATGTAGGAGAATATGATTTTCTGTTTGTACAGTGAGTTGGTTTAATTTACTAGTTAGCATCCTCTAATTTGCTAGTCAGTTTTTGGAATGAATCAAAGCTTACTGCTAGTAGTTAGGAAATCATTGTATATGATATCTGGGCAATTATATTTACATTTATTTAAAATCTGTGCAATCTTTGGCATTTAAATTGATCATATTTTCAAATCTAGTTCAGAACCTTTCAAGAACATATCTGGCTTATAGACTCATTATTTTAAATCTAGAAAAGGATAAAAAGAGTAGATACTCAAATTATTTCTTTCAGATATAGTGAAATTGTAGTTGTACAGTCATTCAAACTTGGGGATGTCTGTTGTTATTCTACAGCCAAAAGGATGGAGTCTGTGTTATTTGTCTCTTTTCTTCTAAAAGTTTGATGTAGCAGAGGGGCCCCAACTGTCCTTTTGATCCCACCGCCCCATGAACGTTGTGACACTTCTAATATATTGCAGTTTTGTTTGATTCTCTTAAGCATAATGGCATTAATAGTACTCTTTTGTGTCCACTTTCACCAAGTCTTTTAAGGTTCTCCACTGGCACTGTATTTCCTGACTGCTACGTGCCCTTGCAGCATTTCAGGTGTACTGGGTCCTCTAATAAACAGATATAAGTCACTAGTGTTGGCATTGAAATGTGCTTGTGGTATCCAGAAAAAATGTGGTGTATTTCATTACAAGAAAAGATGCTTTGTTGAACGTCCATTTGCTGTTTCCTTCAGAGTCAAGTTGAAAACTTGGGAACTCAGTGTAACCTTGTGATCCTGTTTTAGCATTTTGTTTGTTAACTTTGTTACCTTTTGCTTACTATTTCAAACTTTTGCTTTAAACCTGTATTAGAAAAAAAAAAACATCACTACAGTAAAATCTGAAATTTCAATTTCAGTTCATCTCTCCTGTAGCTCTGCAGGAGGTGAGGTGTGATTCCTATCTTGTGTAGAAACACAGCGATGTCCTCTGCTGAAGAGGACCAGCAGCTGTAACACTGTGCCCAAAAGGACTTTTTGCTTGTTTTTTTGGTACATCAGGGCTGCTGCTTTGCTTGGGTTCAAAAAAACAACTGGGGCTTTAAAAAGCAGAGCACCTCCTTGAAGCCCACCCTCATCCCCAGGTCTGCTCAGATACCTGTTTTGTTGTGGTTTAATTTTTTACTTGTCTCTCATAGGATTCTGTAACTTATACTCAAGTATCTTTATGTGGCTAGATAATTGTATGAAGAAACACAGGATTCTAGGTGCTTCTGTGAGAGGAAGGAACCTTTTAGAAGAAGGTTTTGGGTTTTTTTTCTTACTAAAAATATTAAATCCTTGTAATATTTAAAGGCAATGTTTAGCCATCAAACAGAAATAGCAAAGCTAATTATTAATACTTAGAAATTGCTTTTGTTAAGCGTGGTGCTGGTTTGATATCACATTTGAGTTTGTTACCTGTATGGGTTCAGTGTAATGAATTCCACTTTCACCCTGGAGAATCTAGCTCTTAGGTTGCTGCAAAAGCTGTGTCATCATTGAAGGGTTGAAGCTCTTTTTCAGGAGTGTTTGTTGCTTGGCCCCTGAATTTTGCAAATTCAGCCTCTCTTCTGGAGGGTTGTTTAAATTACTCTTATTATGTGTTATTTTCAAGCTATTCTCTCCATCTCCCACAGGAAACAGATGGTGCTGCTCAAGAAGCCACCTAAACTTGAGAATATTTTTTTTTTTTCTCCCTTTGTGGTCCTTTCGATTGAGATCTGTTTGGAGGTAATAAGTTGGTCTGAGAAACTTTGCGCTACCTACAGGCATGCCCTTCCTGTGGAAATTTCCATTTAGTGGAATAAACATATATGTATGTATATGTGTGTGTATATATATACATAAGTGTATATATATATGAAGGTTTGATAGCTCAGTTAACAATGACTATTCCCTGTTACCTTTTGATAATAATGAAAAAACAATAGGGAAGGAGTAGGCTTGGTTGTTGTGGATCTTCTGGAGCTGTGTTTGTTCTGTGTGTTCTTGACTAGAATCTCTAAGGAGTCAGAATTTATTTTGCCTACTTCCTTAAGCCCTTGGGAGTAAATTTCATTAGGCCTTGCTGATTGAAGTGTGTCTAATGGGTTTTCTTGTTTATTTCATCTTTGTATTAGTATCAGTAGAGATACTTGTGATTTGATTGAGCCAAAAAAGTTGAAATGCCTTTATCTGTAGCAATGTTACTCAGATAAGGCACGTTGGTCAGTACATTGTGGGGAAACCTGCCCTGCCCTTATTTCAGGCAGCTAGTACTCGTCAGTCCAGTAACTTTCACAAATGCTAAATCCACATTTGGTCTAAAATGTACTAAAATAAGTGTAAACAGGGAAAATACTACAGGGCGAGTGGTTCTTAGCTTAGCAGATTGAGCCTTGGCAAGCTAAAGTGAGTATTGTCTATTCTGATGACCAGCAACCCAAGTTACTCTGTCACTGTTGCTTCAGTTCCAGTTGAATTCTTCTTGATATTCAGAAGGATGTTAAGGTGTCCATTTATCCTGAGATTTGTAAAGAAGTACTTTAACGTGGTACAGGTGAAAGGCTTGTCTGAGCAGCTTGTGTACTTCACTGTGATTAATATTGTGCTGTGATTAAAGTGCTGCCATCTTTGAGCATGAATTAAATTACATCGAGTGCTGAAGTTGGAGTAAAACAAATGCACTTTCCCTTCTCTCACACGCAGTGGTGGTTGGTTTAAATTAACAGTTGTCTTGAGCTAGAGGTTCTGTTGACACTTAAATTAGTACTAAGTGGTTCATTATTTGAAATTTATAGAGGAACAAGCAGGAAGATTTATTTCTGTGGTGGATATTGGTCCTTTGCAGGTTGACCCATACTGGGGAGGCACCACACCCTGCTTTGTGCAGAAAACACAGGGGGGAAAAATCCCAACTAGGGAAAATTCATAAAGTCTAAAACATGCAGTAACTGACTCCAGTAGAAAGAACCTTTTGCAGAAGTTGTGAAAGTCATTGGAGAAAGTTTAGTGTTGGAAGAATTTTGATATTCAAGACCTCCCCCAATTTCATTGGAAGTTAGGGGGGTAAGTTGAGGTTTGATGAAAAAATGGAGAGATTTACTTGGAAATACTCAGAAGAAACTATAGGAAAGTAATTTTATTTTAAACTTCCCTCAGAGTAACTTTATAGAAGCAGGATTTATAGAAGCAAGAAGCAAGATGAAGTAGTAATTGTTAACATACACCTCTAAATTCACTCTCTCCTTCAGATATATGATCTCTTTTATTTATAAAATTAAAATTGCAGCATCACTGGAAGGTGAGGCCTTTGTAGTTAAATTTATATATAAATGCCTGATTTATTAAATCAGGAGATAATCACAATTAAAAGTGTTTTGAACATTTCTGATGGTACATCATATCAAGGTGCTCCATATTGGTAAAGTTTTGTTTACCCCTGTGTAAATAAGTAAAAATTGCTATGAAATACAAACAAAATGGGGGGTGAGGAAGTTGAAGCTGTTGTGTATATTCATTACTCCCTTTTTGTGGACTCGGACATCTTTCTAATACACTAGTGAATACTTAATTCCCATTCTCTGAAGTGTCCTTTCTTTTCTTGTGTATGCAAAGGAATTTCAGAACTGATTCTGTCGTGTCTGAAGTTGGGAGTATGAACCAGTGTTGATAGAGTTATGTAGTTACAGGTGTCCTGTTGATTTCAGTACAAGTGTTTGCATTTCCTGAGGATTTGCGCCCAAGACATCCTGAAAACCCATTGCAGTCATTTGCCAAATTAATGTGTATTAAATTATTTTCCGAGGAGAGATACTCTGTAGATGTCAGGCTTCAGGAGAAAGGTTTCTCAGCTTCATAAAGTGAGATCTCTTTCCTGTTAACCATCTTTTCCACATTTGTGTGTCAAAAGTAGTAGTAAATCAGAGAGATTGTTACCTTTGGAGTTGCCCAAACTTTATGCAAAATCTTTGCCTATTATTTCTCTTTTTTGTTTGTTTTTGTTTTTTAAAAATCTGTTTGCCAAAAGAGCTGGGAGGGAGTAATCTGTTCTCAAGCAGTTGTATCTGCTGGTTACTCTAGGAGTCTGGAAAAACCCAGAAAACATAAAAACAACACACACGCACACCCCTGAAGTAATTTTGTGAGCAGAAGTGACTAATAAAGCTTGGTTTCCTGTTAATTGTGCCTCGTGGTTGACTGGAGTCCTGAGTTGAAGGTTTTGTCGCAATTCCAGCACCTCTCTGGGAAAGTGCCTGCTCCCACCCCTCCGGCTGCTTCCCAGGGTGTTGCCCTGGGATGAAGCAAGGGGATGCTGTTGTAGGCTCTGTGGGGGTTTAGGAATCTCTCCTGCCACCCACCTACTTTTGTGGAGCATGCAAAAAGGGAATTGTCTTTGAAATATCTCCGCTTACTCATATCTGGTTCAGGTCAGGTGATGGGGAGAAGTTAGGAGGAGACCTGGATGCAGACATGTGCTATGGCTGCGGGAGCGTTGCTGCTTTCATCTCTGTGTCACTCTCCTGACAATAATTTTCATATTTATGTGTGAAGGGTTTTGCGGCTGCGGGAGCTTTCATCTCTGTGTCACTCTCCTGACTAATTTTCATATTTATGTGTGAAGGGTTTTGTTGGTGGTGATAATGCTTAGTCAAAATCATTAATTTAAAAATAAATCCGCGTCTGTCGGAGAGAAATCGTAAATCTAGGGGACGAAACCCAAGTATTTCTGAATCCCACCTCTGTCTGGTACAGGTCTTCATAAGGACTCTATTTCTGCCCTTCTGATTTGTTTGCTTTTTATGGACCAGCTGCAAAAAATGTACACAATGCCTATTGTAAATACCAGCCTTCCGTCTGCTGCTGTATGTAAAATTTTTAATTTATGTGCCATCATTATTTGAAAAAATAACAAGAAAGTAATCTTGAAATACCTTATTGTATGAAAGAGTCCTTTCCATTTAGGCAGTTAGATAAGCAGCCCATTTCCTCTGAATGAATATTGCTAAAGTTGCTTACAGTAGTTATTATATCTGGAATGAATTGAGCCTTTCCAGGTGTGTATTTCTTATTGTACAGAAGTCTTTTGAATACACTTGGAGATAAACTGAGAATATTTAAACAGTAATTTGATTATTACATTTTTATGATAAATAGAGAAAGATTTGGGTGGAAAGAAGTATCAATATACAGTAGAAATTTGGCAAGATATAGATTGGTATGAGACGGTATGAATAATGGATGAGTTGAATCTGAGTTGTTGGTGGGAAGTGCATTTTGAATTCTTGGATGTATTGCATATAGATGCTAAATTTTCGCTTATATTTGACATGACATAGGCCTAAGAATATTGCATTTAGTTTCAGTAATTGGTTTTATTTGCTAGGATATAACTAGAGAATTTGAAAAAGAGCAACAAATTAAGATTGCTCATCAATAAATAAATAAATAATGCTGTGAAGCCAAGCTAAAACTAATAGGGATGAGTTGTGGGAAGTTCTGAGGAAATACAGAGTAACAATCTAAAAATAGGTGTTAACGGGGCAGAAGTTGCCACGCTTTCCTAAGGATTTGAGAGCAGAAAAAAGCAGTGTTCAGAGTGTGGGAGGGGAAAGGTTAGAGATCCCAGGTTTTTTGTAATAGTTGGGGAGTGCAGTGTATTGTTATGAAAAGGTCTAAACTTCACCCAGGACTGACCCATTTGTCAGGAATGGTTTAACGGTAACAAGCTCTGGTTGGTGTTTGGATGGATGGGTTCACTCATGACCCAGACCTTCAAAAATAACTAATTCCAAATAAGCATTTGATGCTTCATTATGGCTAATCTTCATTTTTAGCAGTAACATTTCACATGGACAAGTGTTAAGAATTTGTAGGATTTGGATTTCAGAAAGTTTTTACGCTCTTTTTCATTGTTGTTAAGCTTGCAGTGATTTAGTGTGTTGCTCAAGAACATGGGCTAAAGTCTGGAGGATAAAGAGGTGTCATGACCAGGTGTTTGAACTGGGGCATCTTGCTGAACAGGGAAAGATGATGAAAAAATTAGCAAAATGGGTGTAGTCATATAATGTGGAACATAAATTATCCCTACTCAAAATAAATGTTTATGTTTGCCTGCCTTTTACTATGAACAACTTAACTTGCTCTTTTTCCAAGGTGACACTTGGAAAAGTGAGTTATAAGTTCACCTCCTTACAAGTACTTCTTTCATAGAACAAACCTTCTATAAAGTAATTTCAAAATGAAAAATAATGAATTCCTAGCATTCATTTTACTTATGACTTAATTATTACTTATATTTTCAAAGTGTTTTATTACCTGTAACCCGAATCCACTTTTATTAGAGGGCAGTTTTCGTAAAATATTTGTGTGAAGTATCTAGTTTGATAATACTATAATCACTAACTAAAATTTGTGTATGTTACCAACTTCTGAGGTGTGGTTGCTTTATTGAGGGAACGAAATGAGTACTCTCTCTTCTGAAAACTGCTGCCTTTGTATATAATTTAATGAATTTGTGTTCTTTGCTCTTCTGAAAATGTGTCCAACTTCCTTATTATCCCAGTACTTATCTCAGACTTGTTTGTGTGTGCTGTGTCTTGCCATGGCTTTTCCTTTCAAGTTTCTAGTAAACAAAACATTTGAGATAAAACTTGGGTAAAAGCATTCAAAGAATTTTCAGAACTCAGTGAATATTTTATGCATTTAGTATCGCAACTTGTGAAACATTTCTTCCGCACTGCACTGGGTGCATAGGAGACCTCTCCTCTCCTATTCACATTTGTGTAAAAGAGCATACAAAATTTTGAAAAAATGTCTTGAGTCCGAAGATGAAGAACAGTTTGTATTAATACTAATTCTCTTTGATTAGTTTATAGTTTAAAACTGAAACAATCCTTCATTTACAGGAAGAATGTTAATTTCACTTGGTGCCTCCTCTTTTTGTCTTCAGCTGATAAATAAAACCAAATAATTGTATCTTTTTATAACGTTATTGTATTGTTATAGAAAAATTGTCTTTTATCAATGTAGCAATAAGCAAACACTTTAATCTGTGTAGCCTGTCATAACAGGCTTACAGCAATACAATTCTGTCTTACTACAGGGAGTAAGATTCAAAAAAGACTCTTAATTTAGGTCAGCCCTGCAAATACATGCATGTAAGAGTTCATGGTTTTAAGGTCTCTTTTATTCCTGACTTGACCAAAATAAATGATGTGCTCAGTAGCATAAAAGTCTGTTCAGATCTACCACTTACTAATGAATTAAGTGATTTGCTAACTCTGAAGGCTTAATTTGAAACAATATGCCCTTAAAGGGTCGTTTGAAAGCCTTTTAATGTTTAGATAATAAAAGCATAACGGGGCCTAAAAGCTGAACAGAGAAACTGAATAACAAAGAAATTGAAGTTTCTCTTTGGTTGTATAAAGAATTTGATCCATGGATAATCTGAGTTTCAGAATTATTCTTCGCTACATCCTTGGTGGTACAAAAGGGGTATGGATCAGAGCAAAAAGGGCTGTAGCACAAAAATCTCTTACGTGTGTACACAGACGCACATGGTTTATATGGAAACTTCCTACTTACACAAAATGTATGTTGTAGGGGAGTTACAGGGCTTGGGAAATCTATTTGTCATCTTTAAAATCAAGATTCTATTGAAAATTTGATTGGTATTAATGAGGATCGTTGATCTTTTTGAAGTAGTAATAGGTTTTAGTGATTCAGCTTACTGGAGATTGAATGATTAAAATTGCCAGGAGGTGAAATGCGGTCAAAATAAAAATATCTTAATCAGCATTATTTTTACAGTGATCACTTAATCAGGAAGAAAGCAAAGATGATGGTAGTTGAGAAATAGAGTGCCGGATCTGGTGCACAGTATTATGATATGGTCTTTATTCTCAAGTGGGCCAAATCAAGTTTATTATAGGCAATTTACATTCTAATGGCACTGAACTTAGACATGATTAATTATTTTTAAATTTTAATTGCTTTAGTTTTAAGGTAACTGAAAAAACAGTAAAGGTCTAGGATCTTTGAAGATCTTTGAGTACTGTCAGTTTAATAAAGGACTACTGTTGAAGTCATAATTCCCTAAAATGTGGCAAAACTAAGAAGAGTTCTTGAAATGTCACATTTTTTAAGAATTACTGTCTTTTAACCATTGTGTCAATGCAGAAGAACTAGATAATAATGAAATGCTCAATTGCATACCCAGCTTGAACACAAGGAGCAAGCAAATGAGTAGTTTGCAGGTTTTACAGCAGAAAGAATATAGGGTGATGGCATTAAAGTGGTGTGAGGTACGTGTGGAGTGGGAGCTGAAGGTGTAGAGGTGGAAGAATGTCTGTGGATATAGGAAGGACGTTTTGTTTTCCTTTTCTTTGTGACTGCGAACTTGAGATTTGATTGAAAAGGAGTTGTAGGGACTGCAGTAGCATATCTTTGTTTTTCATTGCATTTATAGTGGCTTAACAGTGTAGAAGAAGCAGCAGCATTTTACTGTGGTGTATTAATAAAGTCTATGATCTATTTTCTTATTTTTACTAATTTCAGAGTAACCCATAGGATATATCAGACAGTGTAAAACTAATGCAGGTAGTGTTCAAAAATAGTTTTTAATTTATTTGGATCACAAATGCTATTTTAATAATATATCTAATGACAGCGAGTGGTTACTTCTAAAGAAGATTATATATACGACTTGGAAAACGAGCAGGTTTATGCCATATTTTAAAGAGGAAAGAAGGTATGTTGTTGCATTATGTGTCAGTTCTTATGGTGGGTGCTTGTCTGTGAGATCCTGCAGAAGAATTTGCCGGCTGTCAGAGCTGGGCTGTGTTACTGGCCTTCTGCTCTTGGGCTGTTGTGGCTTGCAGGGAAGTGTCTGCAACGATGTGTAGCGAATTTGGGGCTAAAAGCACCATGATTGAGGAGCGAGAGACAGGACTGAAATGATTCATATGCTGTGTGGGGTTTGGACAAGTTCTGAGTCCAAGTATATGCTGAAATTCCATGGCTACACACACAAGAGGCATTTTAGAGGAGGAGAGTTTGTGGAGAGTCTCCTCATAGGTTTTGAGCATATCATTTAACTAATGAAAAGAGACTAAAAGTGCTTTCAGTTTTACAGAGCTTTCGCAGCTTTTTTTTCCCTCAAGAATCAAAATGAATAATGTTAGTTGCTCACATAAGACGTAATGAAACTCTCAGGAGCAGCAAAAAATCAAATGTCTGACCTCAGTATATGGTCTTTATATTGATCACTGCAAAAGCAGTCTTTCCTTTTAGTTAAAATTTGAAAGTAAAAGGAAGGCAGGCTGATGTTATGTAGCTGAAGTCCGGGTTTGTTAGTCACAATTCAATGAAAAATGACCACTTAGTCCTAAGTAGTGGTAAAAAGAGAAAGGAAATGCATCAGGGAACTTGAGAGAGGATGATGCCAGGGCATCATCACTGAAACTCTGACTTTGGAAGTAAGACTCCAGCCGGGCAGATAGACCAGAGTTTGAAAGAAAAAGTAATAAATCGGAGAACTAGCAGAAATTTGCACAGGTGGGGGCTTCTGTGACCAGCAGGGCAAGAGGATGGAAGCCTGGAGGTAGAGAGAGAGATGAGTAGACCAATATAAGAAGCAGGTGATGTACAGATGTGGAGAAAGCTGGGGAGGCTGTGGGCAGAAACCATCTGGTGTGGTAGCCAAGCTGTGCAGGGACAGGGCAGAGTGATACTGGGTGATGAATCTTGTGGGAGAGGTTAGGACTGAGTAGTTGAGAAGGAAAATGTTGGGATGAGGAATCCCATCAGGGAAGAGATGAAACTGGATTATGTATTTGTGATGGGCTTTATATTGATCACTGTAAAACCAGTCTTTCCTTTTAGTTAAAATTTGAAAGTAAAAAGAAGGCAGGCTGATGATGTGTAGCTCAAGTCTTGGTTTGTTAGTCACAATTCAATGAAAAATGACCACTTAGTCCTAAGTAGTGGTAAAAAGAGAAAGGAAATGCGTCAGGGAACTAGAGAGAGGATGGTAGCAGGGCATCATCACTGAAACTCTGACTTTGGAAGTAAGACTCCAGCCGGGCAGATAGACCAGAGTTTGAAAGAAAAAGTAATAAATCGGAGAACTAGCAGAAATTTGCACAGGTGGGGGCTTCTGTGACCAGCAGGGCAAGAGGATGGAAGCCTGGAGGTAGAGAGAGAGATGAGTAGACCAATATAAGAAGCAGGTGATGTACAGATGTGGAGAAAGCTGGGGAGGCTGTGGGCAGAAACCATCTGGTGTGGTAGCCAAGCTGTGCAGGGACAGGGCAGAGTGATACTGGGTGATGAATCTTGTGGGAGAGGTTAGGACTG
Source organism: Calidris pugnax (assembly GCF_001431845.1). Lineage (NCBI taxonomy): Eukaryota > Metazoa > Chordata > Aves > Charadriiformes > Scolopacidae > Calidris > Calidris pugnax. The sequence continues at coordinate 1,336,534 of NW_015090922.1, forward strand.
AGTAGTTGAGAAGGAAAATGTTGGGATGAGGAATCCCATCAGGGAAGAGATGAAACTGGATTATGTATTTGTGAGAGGCAAGAGAAGGGTGTGTAAATGCAACCTTAAATACTGGACAGATGTTTGAGTATCCCTTAAAACCCTTCTTTCTCTAGTTTCAAAAACGGAACAGGAGACTCCTAAAGTGCTGTGAAATTCCTGGGAAAATAGATCAGGGGGTTTCATTAGTGCTGGTCCACGCAGAGTGTGACATCCTGCAGCGCTGGATCTTCAGTCGGTGAGGATCAGGAACTAGATGCCTGTGTTCCCTGGACCAAAAGCTTTCTTGTGAGAAAAGACTTCTGTATTATTACAGCCTACAGCAGAATTTCTAGAGAGGATTAATTTTTATTTTTTAAATGAGGACTATTTTAATTATAAATAAAAAACCTATTGAACAATTCTTAAGTAGGATGCAAACCCATGAATACAGAACAAATGAAATGACAGAATTAATGACATCTTCACAACTCCCTCGAGAGAGTACATGATAGTCTTCCATTGTGGTTACAAGATACCTGTTGTTTAGAGTGGGGAGTTGTTACATGACAGACACTCCTTTCCCCTGTTCCCCCCTTGAAATTTGCCTTGTGATTGCGTCAATTCTTCTACACACTCCTTTCCCCCGTTCCCCCCTTGAAATTTGCCTTGTGATTGCACACTCTTTGTTTATTGCATAATAATATTCTTTTTTTCTCTGGTATCCATCAGCACATGATCTTACTGCTTCACAAACAGTAAGATAGTATTTTTCAAAAGCCTAGTCAGATTAAATGGTGATATCTTTATTTTAAATAAAAAAAAGTAATATATTGGGGGACAAATAATTTTACTTAAAGTATTCCTTTTTGATGGCTGGTTTATTTTGTTTTTTTCAGAATATTTAATAATTCTAAACACGGGTCTGATTTTATTTACAGTTTAAACGTCCAGCATTTTTGGCAGCCAAATACCAGCATAATGTTACATGTCAAATATTGAGGAATGTGAAGTTTAAGCGTGTCTGTCAGAAGCGTGATTTTTTTAATTGACTTGTCTCCAGCTCTGTGACAGCACAAGGGTTGAATTCTAAGCAGTGTTCTGCTTTCTAAGCTTAAGACTACCTTTCTCCTTCTCCTTTGTTAGCCTTTCAGGATTTTTAAATATAACCAAACTTTTTTTCTGTCTGCTCTTGATTTGTTCCCGGAGCATTGCCACCCTCTTTGCTAGGAGGAACCAGGAGTCCTACAGGAAAGATTTTACTGATTGTGCTACAATAATTCCATCAGAATTCCAGTGCGCAGCAGGATGAATTAAAGTTCAATATTTCCCTTTGCTGCTAGCATAATAATATTTAACCATAGGGTGGTTTACTGAAATTCTTGTGACAAGAAAAATAATAGTATATAAAAAAAAAAAGGGCCATATCTTGATGTGGAGTGGAAGTGTTGCCCAGATCTGCAGTGGGTGTCTCATGAATGCAAGGATTATTTTTCGTCTGAGTCTGAGGAGGGGGGAAAAAACAGAACTACTCTCGTATGTTTGGGAAGGGTATTTTATTTCTCTCTCTGATTTTAAAGTTCCTGTTGAAGAATCTTTTATGGTAGCTGTAGCCAAAGATGGCTGGATGGTCTCCACTTGACCTAGATGAGAACAGATTACTTTTTTTTTTTTTCCTGAAGATGAATGGGATCCAGAATACTGTGTCTGTCTATACCATAGTACAGGAATTTGTGGACATGCTTCTCATTCTTATAAAAGGCCAGATTCTTAACTTGTACTTACAGATGTTGGCACTTAACTGTTCATTGGGAAAAACATGTTAAAAATGTTCTGAGGGAGCGAAAACTGAATCTTAACTGTTAAAACTGAGAAGGGTATTTGTGGCTTGTATTTTTTTACATTGCCTTAACTGATGTTCTGTGGTTCAGCTGCTGTTGCTGTCGACTACAGTGTTTTTGCCCCTGGTTTTCCTCCAGAGAGTTGGCAGAAACTGCAGCAAAGCTTTCTTGTGCTGTTTTGCCAATCTTAGGTGGGCGGAGAGGAGAGATTTCTTTTCCATCTCCTCTCAATTAAATTAGGCTTTAAGCAGCTCTGCTTTGCTGATTGTCAATTACTTCGCTGCTGTTTTGAGAAACGCTGTTTATTTTGGGAGGAGTATTCTCTCACACCTCCCTTGCTGGAGTTCTTTGCAACCTCCATTATGGTCTGTCTTAACTCAGAAATGCTATTTACACATTTTATAATCGTAGCTGATAGAAGCCAGTGGAAAATAAATACTTTAGGTTTGGACTGAGCCTGTAAAATAAAAACACTTGTTAAATTCCTTCCAGGAATTTAGCAAGAAATTTCAAAACTGTGGAATGCTTTTAAAAACAAAGCTATCAATGTATTTTTCTGCTTTGTTCTTCTTTTCTTTTCTTTTTTTCTTCCTTCCCCTTCCCCAAGGACAGCATTAGGAAGAATCGGAAAGCCTTCTGGTAGTCAGTTGAGTGACGATCTCTTAGGTTCTGTGGTTTGTCTCCTTTGCATGGGAAAGCTCTGTATATATTTGTATAATTATTTTTAACTAGTGAAGGAAAGGGGGCTTTCTCTTGACATGGCAAACAGCTGGTTTCCCATGGTGGTGTCATCTTTTCCAGTCTATTTCTTTCATAATGAACTTTCACCATTACTGTTGGCACATCTGATGAGTACAGCTTTGATATCCTGTATTTTTGGATTGGCATAGTATTTAACATTGTGTCTAGTGCAGCAGACCCAGCAGGAGGCTGGGCTTGCTGTGTGATACCTGGATCACTGAGGAAGCACATTTTGTAATTGCTTTGGGAAGCGAGACGTGGGTATCTTCCAGAGACCTGCCAGCTGAGGAGACAGTCTTCCATCTAAGCAGAGGGAGCCAACCTCTTTATCTGAAAAGCAGCTATGGCATCAGTGAGCCATTAGCTCTTTAGGAGACAACTTTCATTTCTGAGAATTTAAAAATTAAACATGCTGTAAGTAATGCTAGTAACTGTTTCACCCTCATAAATATGATAAACAGCCTGTTGAAGATCAGTGTCCTTACTGCAGAAACCATTGGTTTGCCTCTGTGTCTGACGGACAGTTGTTGTAATTGTAACAAAATCCTGCCTTTTTAGGGCCAGGGAGTAGATCGTGTGCTCCTCTGTATGCCTGGCTTGGCAGCTGGAGTCCTGCTGACTGCTTTTCTATGTGCTTACCATGGTACTTCAGGTGAAGTTTTAGTCAAACTTCAACTGGAAAAAAATTAATTTCAAATACTTATACAATTCTCCTTTCACTGCTTTTTTTTTTTAATTGTTTGAATGCATTATAAACCTAAATGGAATGAATGGCTAGAACATCAAATGTTGAGAAAGACCCATAGAGAAAGGTAACTTGAAGGAATAGTCCCAGCATTTCCACCTTGTTTGAAAAAAACCAGCTTGTTTTACTCCCCTAAAGTTGAATGGGGAGATTGGGTTTTCTTGTCATGTGTGACTGATTGAATAAATGCAAGGAGTGTTGCCAAGAGAGTGGTGGTGGAGTTTTCCCAGGCAGGGTGAGACTGGAAGTATTGGCCAGGTGGGGTGGTCGTTGTTTTTGTAGAACAGTTTTCATAGGTAAAATCTTACCCATCCATCTCCTCCACGGCGATTGATAGCAGCGTAGAATATTTTTCAGAGTAACCTGCTCCATAGACTCTCTGTGTGACTTGTCAGCCGGTGGCCGTAGAGAACATACTGGCAAATTGGAAAGTTTTTGTATAATAAACTTTGGTTCCTGTTGAGTTGATGATCCAGAAGGAGCCAGGAGACCTGCTGCCCACACTTAACCTTCTGGTTTGGAGAAGGAAGAATTCGATTTGGCACAGCCAGCTGCTGGTCCCTAATCTGTATTGCACATGGTTAGCAACCTTGGAAAGGGATGTCTGCATGGAAAAATTGGGCTGTCCCTCTGTGTATTTCTGTAGGTTGAATGAAGTAGCAAAGGAAATGCCCATAACTGCCTTTTGCCCTGTGTCACTGGTAGCAACAGTCAAGAAAACTGCAGCTCCTTCTGAAAAAGAGGGGGTGTTTTCTGTTAGCATCCTGAGGATTCTGTTGAAGAGGAAGGGGATGCTGACGGAGGTGGTGGTACCTGTATGTTTTAACAGAGCACCCCTGGGAGCGCATAACATTTGGAAAAATGTTCCCTGACCTTACGATTCGTTGTCGTTCTAACGGGCTCGTGTGCCACTGCCAAAGTAGTTGCAAAAAGTCTGCCTGTGAACCTCATAGTCTGGAAAGCTGGATGCACAGAGCGGCTGTCTGAAGACAGGCCTTCCAAGACCCTTGGCCAGACCAAGTTTTCTGTATTTACGATTGCTGTTGCCACAAGAACAGCAGATGTTTGCACAGCAGACAAACAACATTGATGATAAAGCAAATTGACCTTTTTTGGAACAAGCTATTTAGAGCACATTCCTAAGGCAATTCTTTCTTTTTCTTTTCGTTTCCCCTCCCCCCCCCTTTTCTTGAACTGTATCTTTCTTCCTCAAGCTACTTGGCTATATGTTGACATATCTGTTGATAGAGGTCATAAAAAATTTGAAAAGAAGGGTTTACAAACTTTTCCCCTAACACTGATACTAGAAATCATTAAACCTAATCCAAACCTATTTTTGTGGGCTGTATTTTACTGAAGTAGTTATAATGATGTTTATTTTTCCAGTGTCCCTATGGGAACCCTGGAAGATTCCAAAATGTAATAATTAAATAATGACAGGCCTTTCCTTACAATATAAAGTGAGGAAGAGTTTTGTGGTTTAAACAGCTACGCTGTTGCTTGTTAACAAGATATTTTGCCTTGTACTTCAGCCAGGCCTATAATGGTCAAAAAATGTTGAAGTCGAGAACTACACTTTTGTTTTCAATCAGTTGTTTTTCAAGTTAAAAGGCTTTAATGGCTTGTTTTAATTTGTTCAGTAGTATTCATCAGTAGTATTAGGATTTGTATTAAATTGCCTGGTACAGTAGAGCTGAGGCTGTCCCAATAAGGCAGTACGTTTTGTTGTCACTTACTTTTTCTATTGCAAGACCTTTCTTTTAAGGTACAAAAAGATTAATTGGAAGATGCACGTTTTGTTGTCACTTTTTCTATTGCAAGACCTTTCTTTTAAGGTACAAAAAGATTAATTGGAAGATGGGTATCTCTGTGAGCTTGAGCAATGTAGTTCTGTTTAAATTACATTTTAAAAATATTTTAAATGTGTTATTAAACCTGTATTTAAATTGTATAATTAATAATTTTGAATAAATTTATTGTAAATTTACAGTGAAAATATCACTACAGGGAAAAACTCAGTATTATATGGCCACACCTAAACTCTAGGATTTTTTAATTGTAAGGTGATATTCCTGGGGTTATAACATATGTAGCTCCAGGCAGAATTGATTCCTGGCATGAGGGATTTTGGAAAAATTTACTAAGTTCAGACTTTGGAACCTCTGAGATTTTGGAAGTGTTTAATCTATTGTACCACTTGGCGTTAGTGGAGTTGTGCTCTGTTGCTCTCCAGAAGAAATGTAGGATGCTGCATTTTTGTGGTGTTTTTCAGATGTGATTTACAGTGCTAATTTAAGGACTAGGATAAAGAAGTTTTGTGGCTTTTTTTTATTTATTGTAAATTTACAGTGAAAATATCACTACAGGGAAAAACTCAGTATTATATGGCCACACCTAAACTCTAGGATTTTTTAATTGTAAGGTGATATTCCTGGGGTTATAACATATGTAGCTCCAGGCAGAATTGATTCCTGGCATGAGGGATTTTGGAAAAATTTACTAAGTTCAGACTTTGGAACCTCTGAGATTTTGGAAGTGTTTAATCTATTGTAGCACTTGCGTTAGTGGAGTTGTGCTCTGTTGCTCTCCAGAAGAAATGTAGGATGCTGCATTTTTGTGGTGTTTTTCAGATGTGATTTACAGTGCTAATTTAAGGACTAGGATAAAGAAGTTTTGTGGCTTTTTTTTAGGTATTAAAAATACAGGAGGCTTATGTCTTGACTCATTTTATAAAGTTGCTTTGCTGAATAGTAGGCAATAGGCTTTTGCACGAGGATTTTGTAGTGCCTTGAAGGCGTGTGTGTTTAAATGGGATGTCGGGTTATGTGTATCAGTATTAGGGTTTGTGGTTTTTTTTAGAAGGATGAGTTCATATCGTTAGAAAGTCAAATTCTGAGTAAGACAAATACTGAATTCTAGGAGAACCCAAATTGAATTTCTTACATGTGTTTTGATATTTGGTTATTAAGAGGGTCATTTGCTTTTGGAGCTTCTGAAAACCCATTCCGGTTTCTGTTTAGAAACGTTTTTCTGAACAAATTGTTCTGCAATATGATGCCTGTTACAGCTCTTCCCTGCAAACAAAGCTGTACTAATTCCATCAGCCTCTGTATAGATAGAAGCGGCCATAGAGGGGTCCCTGTCCCATGAAAGCATAACCCCATAAGTTGGGGGTTTTTTGTGGGTCATGTAAAATGTCTACTTGATGAAGTATTTTTTGTTTGTTTCTTGATGCAAGTATGTGCTGCTCAGTGCTTTGTCTGATACAAAAATGCTGTCCCCATCTTATAGATGGGAAACTGGTGGTGAAGTATGTGAAGCTGCTTGTTTCGGTCGATGGAGAAAAACTGCCTTTGAGCCAGAAGTTGAACTTACTGTTTTCCGGGACCCAGACCCATTCCAGTCCTGTGTTTTACAGCCTTCTTTTATTGGGCTACTTTTATAAACCATATTTAGTGAAGCATCTGCTTTAGTAATGGATTTTGTTTGTGTAATGTATTAAATGTGATTTTAAAACATCATTTTTAAAAGAACTGCTTTTCCAGCTTAATTATTTATAGTTTAGGTTGTTTGTTGTTTTTTTCTTTTCTTTTTTACCAAAGTTTGTGTTGTGTGGGTTTTGAGGCAGAGTTATCAGTAACTTGAATGTTTTGCCTGGGTGCAGAGAGCATGTAGTAATGAACTGGGACTTGTTACTGGGAATGCTAAATGGGGCTGAAAGAGGGGAACCGTCCTTCTGATACTGCTTCTTTGCAGAGAACACTGGGGTGTTCTTATTTGGCTTATTGCTTTCAAAGATATTATAAAAGGAAGGGAAAAAGAAGAGGGAAATGGGGCTTAACTTTATATACACGGGATTTTTCCACTGAGTGTGTTAATAACATCTTGAGTACGAGTGTTCTTGCTTCCAGAAGCCAAGAATTGACTATTAGGCTTCCCCTCTCTTGAAGAAATGGTCTCTAAAAATACTGCATGATACATCGTCTAGGTTAATGTTGCCCTTCCAGTTATCGTTCATCAGCATTTTAATTTTTCAACGAATACAATATTGTTTTGCTGTTTGGCAGAGAACTTCATGTTGTCCAAAGTGAACTCATATTATAGTTAGCTTTTGCAGCCAGAGTTACCAATGTACAGCACAGATGTAGTGGATGTCTGTGAGCTCAAAAGATTGTAGAAAAATATACTCAGCTTGACTTTTTTTTTTTTCTTTATATTTAAAAAAAAGTAAAAGTAAGCTTACTTCATACACTGTTTCTCATAGCAGTTTTGGCTTACTTCTTACTGGTTATTATTTATAGCTTTAAACTTGATTATATTACGTTAGGGAATATAGGTACATAAGAAAAAAGGTCTGTTGTTTTCAGGGCTCTGATTACATCTACTGTATGTTATTGTTACCTTGTTGTTTGGGGTTTTGTGTTTGTTTTGGTGTGTGGGTTCGTTTGGTTTTGTTTTTATTAATGATTGATATGTTCTTTTGTTTCAGCCAAACCTTTTACATCTAAAGTGAAACAGATGCGACTACATAAAGAAGATTTTGAAATCCTGAAGGTGATCGGTCGAGGAGCCTTTGGGGAGGTATGTATGTGAAGGAGGTAGAAGGAAGGCTTTGAATAATGCTCTTGTGTTACCTGCAGTGCTGAGGAGAGGTACTTAATAGTAATATACCAATGTATGGGGTTTTATATTATTTAGGCATAATAGATGTTGTGGGACAACCCAATGTTTGATGCGAGTGCGTTCTGATTTATACTTTTTTTTTGACAGTTCTAAGTCTTTTAAATTCTGAGAGAAGGCAAGTTGACATGGATTAAAAGACCATGTTTCAATTGTCTCATGATAAATTATTTGCTTGACTGTAATTCTTTCCAGTCAACAGGTGGAGGCCAACAAGTTACTGATGGTAAAAGATCTAGCGATTCGTAATCATCCTAGTAACTAAATAGTCTGAAAATAGTTTTCAGCAACTTAAACAGTTGATGTTGACAAATATTGATGTTGACATTCTAAGAACACAAAGAAATCTCTCTCTATTCCTGTCACTTTGGTTCCTATTTTTAATTAATGTTTGAATATTTTTCCTGTATTTCTTTTAAAGAGTTTAGCAAATGTTAGTTTCTTTTTCAGTTGTCACTTAACTGCTATCAAACTATACATTTATTTTGCTGTTTTTCATTAAGCCATCTCTTATTTGAAGTTGTCAAACAAGGCTGTTGATCACTAGGTTTTACACTAGGCATGCCAGATCATAGAAGATGATGAAATTTGAATAGCTAAATGTTAGCTTTCTGCCCCTTCTTAATTACATTAAGTGCGTGTGCCTTGTTCTTCGTGCAGGACACTATGTATGTAGAAAGAGCAACCTAATGTATACCAGTACCGTAAATTTTTGCCAAATACGGCAACACTTCTGGAGACAGTACTCCATACTGCCTGAAAATACATGTGAACTGAAACTCAAAGGATGAGAAAAAGATTTTCTGAGCAATGTCTTCATTGCTTTTGGAACTGGTTTTTATTTTTCAGTTCTTTTGGTATGAGAACATCATTTTTATACTGAAAGAGGTGAGATTTAGATGAGATCTCAGGAATAAATTAATTCCCGTGAGGGTGGTGAGATGTTGGAACAGGTTGCCCAGAGAAGCTGTGGCTGCCCCATCCCTGGAGGGGTTCAAGGCCAGGCTGGATGGGGCTTTGAGCAACCTGGTCTGGTGGGAGGTGTCCCTGCCCAGGGCAGGGGGGTTGGATCTTTAACGTTCCTTCTAATCCAAACCATTCTATGATTCGATAGATCTTCTTCAGATTCTATGATCTCTGGAGGCTCTCTGGCATGTGACAGGGGAGAGTTAGTTTCAGGTTCACTTACGTGTTTGCATCGTGTGAAAAATTAATCTTTACTATTCTGTCGTTATGAAGAATAGACTTGTATAGGTAGTATGTAAGGAACAGGAATTTTTACTGTAGTATATGTCACTATATACTCTGGTGATGCCTTCGTGCAAATATCATAATTGGGCAACTGTAAAAATAAAAATAAGAGTCATATTTATTTAACTACTTTATCACTTTTGATTGGTTTTGCTCCACTTGGACTAACGGCTCTTTATAAAGGAGTCTGAAGGCTGGAGTTACTCATGGATAATTTATCTTTAGTCTGAACCTCTGCCACAAAGAGAATGTTGCGTTCTCCATTTTGATGTAAACACTTCTGCTTAAAACATCAACTTTTCTGAGTGCTGCCATAGTAGTTGCAGCTGAGTTCATGTACAGATTGTGTAAGATGTGAGAAAAATCACTGATGTGGATGCTTTCTTGTCAGAAGAATCATATGTGAAACCTGCCTTTTGCTGTGTTTTTAAAAGTCATTTTTTGTCTGCTAAATCAGCATCAAACTCCACAGCAGCTAAACCACAAAAAAACTGTAGTTCTTTCTCAGGAAGCTTCTTTGTGGTGAATCATCCCATGAATAGCAAGAGCATAACTTTCCCCATCCTCTGCTGGGGACTGTCTGGGTAATTGGTTAGTTTTCCTCTTTTAACAACAGTGTTTCTAATTCCTTATCTGAGAAAGATAGCCTGACTACTTAAGTGAGAAAATCTTAGTAAGGGGGAAACTAAAGTTCTCTCAGTTCCAGATGTTTGGGTTTGTATGTTCTTAAAGTAGGGCTTAACATATATCCTTGCAAATATACAGTAAGTTTTCTCACTAGCTTAAAAAAGGAAAGTTTCATGCCCTACACAGATATTTGCCTAAAAAAACCAAGTTCTGTATGGAATCACCAATTTTCCTTTAAGCAGTAAATACCTGTAAATATTGAAAAAAAGACCACCAAAGTTTACTGCTACTTAAGCCACCAAAATCTATATTAATATTAAATTGCAAAATACTTGTATGATTCAGTAGAGTATAGTAGTTCACTGAGACAGATTAAGAAATCTGGAAGAAAGTATTTTATTTCCAGCACACTGTAAATGAGACCAAAGTTGCTCTGGGTTACTGGGAGGAGTAATTTTTGTCTCCTGAATCAACATAATTCTGAAATTCTGTAGACTACAAAGTTTAGTGCAGGTTTTCTTTGGCGCAGTCTCAGGCTTGTTCTTATTTTGATTTTACACCACTCAATTTCTTCAATTTGCATAGTCAAGGAATATTTCCCTTTCTGTTTTCACATGTTTGATGGAGACAAAAAGTAATTTAAACTAACTATTGCTTATAATTCTAAGACTTAATTGTTGCTAGTTTTCTTTTTCCCCTTACCCTGCTTGCTGCCAGGCTGAGAATGCTTTCTATTTGTCAGATTAATGACACAGCCTTTCCCTCTGCGTGCATACATTTAACTGAGTTAAATTTTCATGTAAGAAGTGCTGTCTTCAGAAAACACAGCTGTTTTCCTTGGAGGAGGATGATTATTCTGGTAAAATTAATAATGTGGGCATCAAGTGTTTCATGGCATCGGCTTCAGGCAGCAGGGTTTGAAAAACTTGACAAACAACTATAAATAAGACTTTAAACTTGAGAGTTGGAGGATGCTGCTAAGAAAGGTGAAGCTCTTAGTGCTGTCTCTCAGCACTATGAAATTGCAGCATATTGAAAATTCTTGCTAATACCAAAATTTTCAGTTCATTCCATTATTACTTAAACAAAAGTTCAGTGCTTGCCGAGTCAAGCAAATACTGTGTTTATTTGCTGTTGATATTTCTGTTGATATTTTGAAGATGATGAATTTTGGAGCTCTGAGAACTAGTTACCCCTAAATTTTAGCATCCAGTTATGAACAGTAACATTCCCTCTTTTCATTTCTGGAGGGCTGCCTGCTCTTGATGAACAAGAAAACCAGTGCTGAGTTTTGTTGTTTTTTAATTTGTTTGTTGAATTAACTTTTTTTATTATTTAAATTTTAATAGCTTCTGGTTTAGCTTTTTCTGTAGGGGGCTGTTGCTTTTTAAGCAAAGGAAATGTGCAGACGTGTACTGTAGAGACAAGTAGCCCAGTTTGGGGCAGAAGGTGTCTGAACACATGCCAGACTGTACTGCTGTTTGTGGGAAATAAGGAAAACTGTTGGAAGAATAGGGGAAAAAAAAACTGACTAAAGCAAGATGTTTACATCAGCACAGGAAAAAAAAACCTGACTAAAGCAAGATGTTTACATCAGCACATACCGATCATTTTCTATTGGGCTGCTCACAGGAAAATATAAATTAAAAAAACCCCACCCAACCTCTGAAAGTCCAGTTTTGAGAAAATCCAGTAGCAAGATACTTCAGGATAACTGGACGGGAAGGATTACACTTACTTCTGCCTTGACAGCTTTGTTGGAGAAGGGAAAAGATCAAACCAACACTCTGTGTGTATTTGGGCCTTTGGGTACATAGTATATACCTCAGTGTGTGTGTGTAAACACTGCCTGGGTCTGTAAGCATGTTTCAGATTATTTTGCTACAATTAGAAACAGCATCAGAAGGTTCATTGCTGCAGTGTCAGATTTTTTCTTTCACTGTCCTGAAATAAACATTTTAGAATTTTTTCATAAAGCACTGAAACGCCCCCATAAAGATGCTGTGATAGCAGAAAAATGATGATGGTGCTGATCTTTTGTGTGTGTGTATGGTGGTTATTGATATTGAATAACATTAATGGCTTTGACAGACTAAATACTGCTTCTTACTGATTGTAAACACAGCTGGTAAACACGAGTATATTTTTGGTTTTTAGTCACTTTTCAATATTGTTACAAATTTGCAGAAGGTACCAAGCCCTTGGTCTGTGATTCAGAGCCTGTGCTCCAGCCTTTAACCAAAGGCCCTGCTGTAGCTATTGTGGTTGTGTCCAAGGGATTGCTTGCACAGGAGACTACAAATTTAGGCAGATGGGCAATTAGCGTGTGTCTTCCACTAACCATTTCTTTTGCAGATTAACACAGCCTTTCACTGAGCATGCTACAGGCAAGAAATGAAGTTGGATTCCAAATACATGTATTATCTTATGCCTCTGGCTGCCTATTCTACAGCAGTTAATGGTGGGGAAAAAACTTCTTTTTCGTGCTGGGCAGCTCTAGGACCAACCTTTTAATTTTTTGTAACAGTCACAAAACCCTCTTTAGGGCAGAATTACGTTGTAGCTTCATATCACTGACTGCATCATACAGAGGCAGGTCCCTGTCACCCAGGATACAAGGCAGTTTGAGCACAGACTATTTTCAATGTTAAGGTTTTCTCCTCCTGCCATTTCTCATTAGGAAGTGATACAGATACAGCTTGTCCAAGTTTCAAGCTCGTAAAAGGATACTCAAGATTCAAATCTACATTGTGGGTTAAGTATCACTGCAGAGGATTCATCTTTCACTCCTAAGTAAAATTGTGGTGCTCGGTCTTGGGGTACCATGCGAAGAGTAGACGTTCTTTATGAATCAAGATTAGATCATAAGTCTAAATTAACAATCTATTTTTGTGTTTCAAATCTGAAAGCAACCTGAGGGATTCCAAGTCTGGATTTGAACCTCAATTTTTCTGCATGAAGTAACCTTCAAAAATTTCAGTTCATAAACCAGTTTAAACATGTAGATGTAGTGCCATTCTGTCTTCTCTCCTGTTTTTATTCCCACCCCTTTCTCCCGTTGCCCCAAGAGGCAGCAATGTCAAGAGCAGGGCTGATGATGCATTAATATATGGGATGTGGCAGCTGCTTTGTCTATGAATCTAAAGCTAAGCAAGAGGCACGCTTTTAGATACACTTTAGTGTAGACATCTGAGTATTACAGTCTTTCAACCTGCGCTTTTGCCATCTTTATGAAGCTGCTGCAGCTGATGACACATTTGAAGATGGTTGAAAGAGGTTTGCGTGACACTTCCTTCAAACTGTCTGATCCTGTGTTTTCTTTTCTGTTATCACTGTCTTCAGAAGTAGCTGGCTCACTGATTATGAAAGAGGTGGAAGGAATGTAGGATTCACCCTTAGTATTTTTTTGTCACTGGCCTGCAGGATGAAGATGATGATAATCTGTGTGACAGCATGTTGGTTTGTACCAGATGCAGACAGAAATCAACTTTTATTTCCTTAAGCCTTGAAATTTATTTGAAAGGGAAGGGCAAAATGGGACTGTTGGAGAATGACTGTTAAAATGTGTTGATTGGTGAACTTTTCTATAAATGGGATGTTAATGTAGTGGTCTGGTCTTCTTCTGACCAGCAGCTCTGAGTCTGGGGCAGATTTGTGGCCATTTTGGGTAAGACGCTTAGCTTTCCATACCACAGAAGCCTGAACTGTGAAGACATGTTTGTGTAAACTTCTTCCCTCACTCTTTCCTAAAAATATTCTATGTCAGCTTTTATTATAGCTAAACAGAACTGTAATATTCTCAGAAAAGGACTGTGTCAATTGTCTTTGTTAATATGTTATGACATAGGCTTATGGTATCTACTGTTTCAGAAGCAATGAGAGGAAGGGGGACTTGTGTTTCCTACAATTTACTTCTCTCAAAAATGTGGATTTCGCTATTTCCCTGCCACTAACAACAGATGTGATAAAGAGCTCATTGAACTTCAGGTGCAAAACCACAAATGAAGACTTTCCTATATCTTTGAAGAAAGTCTAGTGCACTTGAAATGAGAGTGGAAGTTGTTTTATGGCAAACCTACAGCCTAATTTGTGTCTAAAACTTAAAAGATATTGTTTATTTTGTTTCTAAAACTGCTACATTGTGTTATCCCCTACTGTTGTGAAGTTACTCTTTCTTGGTGGTGGTGTGGTATTGTCCAGATAGTAAAGCTACGTGTCCAGAACACTGAAGCAAAAAAACCCCCAAAACTGCAAGGTTTCATAAAAATTAAAACAATATGCATGTTCATATTTTAACTTATCTTTCATTTATCTTTTCCAGGTTGCAGTAGTAAAACTGAAGAATGCAGATAAGCTGAGGGATTCCAAGTCTGGATTTGAACCTCAATTTTTCTGCATGAAGTAACCTTCAAAAATTTCAGTTCATAAACCAGTTTAAACATGTAGATGTAGTGCCATTCTGTCTTCTCTCCTGTTTTTATTCCCACCCCTTTCTCCCGTTGCCCCAAAAGGCAGCAATGTCAAGAGCAGGGCTGATGATGCATTAATATATGGGATGTGGCAGCTGCTTTGTCTATGAATCTAAAGCTAAGCAAGAGGCACGCTTTTAGATACACTTTAGTGTAGACATCTGAGTATTACAGTCTTTCAACCTGCGCTTTTGCCATCTTTATGAAGCTGCTGCAGCTGATGACACATTTGAAGATGGTTGAAAGAGGTTTGCGTGACACTTCCTTCAAACTGTCTGATCCTGTGTTTTCTTTTCTGTTATCACTGTCTTCAGAAGTAGCTGGCTCACTGATTATGAAAGAGGTGGAAGGAATGTAGGATTCACCCTTAGTATTTTTTTGTCACTGGCCTGCAGGATGAAGATGATGATAATCTGTGTGACAGCATGTTGGTTTGTACCAGATGCAGACAGAAATCAACTTTTATTTCCTTAAGCCTTGAAATTTATTTGAAAGGGAAGGGCAAAATGGGACTGTTGGAGAATGACTGTTAAAATGTGTTGATTGGTGAACTTTTCTATAAATGGGATGTTAATGTAGTGGTCTGGTCTTCTTCTGACCAGCAGCTCTGAGTCTGGGGCAGATTTGTGGCCATTTTGGGTAAGACGCTTAGCTTTCCATACCACAGAAGCCTGAACTGTGAAGACATGTTTGTGTAAACTTCTTCCCTCACTCTTTCCTAAAAATATTCTATGTCAGCTTTTATTATAGCTAAACAGAACTGTAATATTCTCAGAAAAGGACTGTGTCAATTGTCTTTGTTAATATGTTATGACATAGGCTTATGGTATCTACTGTTTCAGAAGCAATGAGAGGAAGGGGGACTTGTGTTTCCTACAATTTACTTCTCTCAAAAATGTGGATTTCGCTATTTCCCTGCCACTAACAACAGATGTGATAAAGAGCTCATTGAACTTCAGGTGCAAAACCACAAATGAAGACTTTCCTATATCTTTGAAGAAAGTCTAGTGCACTTGAAATGAGAGTGGAAGTTGTTTTATGGCAAACCTACAGCCTAATTTGTGTCTAAAACTTAAAAGATATTGTTTATTTTGTTTCTAAAACTGCTACATTGTGTTATCCCCTACTGTTGTGAAGTTACTCTTTCTTGGTGGTGGTGTGGTATTGTCCAGATAGTAAAGCTACGTGTCCAGAACACTGAAGCAAAAAAACCCCCAAAACTGCAAGGTTTCATAAAAATTAAAACAATATGCATGTTCATATTTTAACTTATCTTTCATTTATCTTTTCCAGGTTGCAGTAGTAAAACTGAAGAATGCAGATAAGGTTTTTGCCATGAAGATACTTAATAAGTGGGAGATGCTGAAGAGAGCTGAAGTAAGATTGCAGAAATGTTTTCTATCATCCTGCTTCCTCTTACTCTGCTGTTGCTTCTCTTTCTACAAGACTGTGTGTGTAGAGGGATTGAGGAGGTGCCTCACTGCTTACTGAGAATGTGAAGATTAATGTTAAAATAAGCTTAAAACAGTCCGTCGGAAGGGTTAAAATGGCATGGAATCTTGACTTAGGTGGGGCTGAATGTTTAAGACATTATACCTTTTCTATAATTGCCCAGGAAATACAAGCAGTCTTTTAATGCATTTATTCCAGTTAGGAATGTAGTCTTTAGCAAGTACTTTCCATGGTGAAAGGTAATTACTGAGCTGTAACTCACCAAGCCTATTAGTTTATCAGTAGTTAGAACTTAGTCAGGGTCCAATTTCTAGATTGAAAAATCAGAAAGATAAAAAAGTTCCAAGTTAATCTGAGTGCATGCTTCATAAAAATGTCCATCTGCAAAAATTTTGATGCGAAGTTCCTCATTACAGCTTGAGTCCATTCTGTGTTCTGAAAAAGATGGAACAGCTCTTTCACCAGCCCTGCTTAGCCTTGGCTTCCCGCTTTCCTTATGCAGCTCCACTCTGCATAGAATCCTCAGTACATTTCCCTGGATTCCTTTGGAAAGAAACTTCTAAAGTGCAGACTACACCTAAAGACTTGTGTAGTAATTTTAAAAAGAATATATAACTAACTCTTGAAATTCCTTTGAAATTCTTTGTCCGTGCCTACCAAAAATAAACTGCCTATTTAATAAATAGACTCGTAAAATATAACTCAGTGTCTTACACATACAAAGTTGCTTTGGCCATTGGGTTTTCTTTCGTTGGACAATGTGAGCACTATCTTGGTGTCTCTTCCAAATTGTCTGATCAAATTGTCCCTCCCCTCAGTTGTTATTTGAGACTCCCACCTTCCTACTCTCAGACTTCCTTGCTGTTTAGTTGCTTCCAAGTTTATTCTGATTTCTGCTTATGTTTTAATTATATCTTGTTAGGAAATGAGATCAATGGGAAACCATCACACATTTAAAAAAACAGTGGAGCCAGACAAATTAAAGCCAATTTCTGATGTGTGCACATCCTGTCTCTTTTAATGAAAATGTTATCACATTAAAAAGTATAAATGGCATGCAGATTGTGGTTAGATGTACACAGTGTGTTTCCTCTTTATCCAGAAATTATTCAGATACTGAGCAATCTGGCATTAGTCTTGATACAAAGAAGTATTTCTCTCCAAGACAGATGTCATTACTGCAGGTTTTATTATTTTAGGGAAAAAGAAAAGACCAGCAATAAAGTTCTACTCTATTTTTAAATGTACCCTTTTAAAGTCAGTTTAAAAGCTATTTCTTTCCATTAAAATACAGTTATAAATAGGTTTGAGAGATTTTTCTCTATGCAAGGTATTAAAAATACTCTTCCCATGGGTCCAGCTGAATTTCTGAAAGTTTGAACAGATAGCCTAAAAAAAAATTACAGCTATGTTTTTCCATGTATTTGTAACCCGTGGATATACAGTGGAAAGAGAACCATCTGGAGTGAAAATCCATTTACAAAGCATGACCTTCAACAACTGTAACCTGTCATTTTTAAACGGTGGTGAGCGCATCTCGCTTGTTACTGCTGGCAGGAAAAATGACCCCTTTTGGCTCTGTTATCCACTGAAATACACAGCAAAATCAGACAGTCCAAAAATGCAAGCCAAGCGTAGAGGTAGGTGTGTACACAACTGGCAGAAACAAGTTGTTCATACATCCCTGTATCAACTCTGTGGGAAGTAGGAATTGTTTGTAAAAGTAGAAAGGGAGTGTGTACTGCAAGGCTAGGAAATGCCAGATTAAGGTTGATGACTCTAAGCTCTGAGAGTAATTGTATGCAAAAATTTTTTATAATGAAATTATACAGGTTGCGAGGTCAGTGTTCTCTTTTGCATTATAAAGAGCTGAAGTATTCCAAATAGTTGCCACTGTTGAAAACTCAAGGATGTGATGTAAAACTGGGGACATTGCTAATACAGGGAGTATCTGAAAGTCATAGAATCATAGAATGGTTTGGGTTGGAAGGGACCTTAAAGATCATCGCGTTCCAACCCCCCTGCCATGGGCAGGGACACCTCCCACCAGACCAGGTTGCTCCAAGCCCCATCCAGCCTGGCCTTGAACACCTCCAGGGATGGGGCAGCCACAGCTTCTCTGGGCAACCTGTTCCAGTGTCTCACCACCCTCATGGCAAAGAATTTCTCCCTAAGATCTCATCTAAATCTCCCCTCTTTCAGTTTAAAACCATTCTCCCTCATCCTATGGCTCCACTCCCTGATCAAGAGTCCCTCCCCATTTCTCCTGTAGCCCCTTTATGTACTGGAAGGGGCTCTAAGGTCTCCCTGGAGCCTTCTCTTCTACAAGCTGAACAACCCAAAGTGTGTGACAGCTCGCAGTTACACTCCTAGACCCGTTAACCTGAGTGTTGACAGCCACTCACACTGACATGTGGGCCCTGGTGGTGCCAGAGGGGGCTCAGGAGCCATCAGGAAAAATACTATGCAGCATGGAAGCAGTCAACACTTCCAGAGGGTGCTAACTCTGAGCTGTAAGGACATGAGCACCAAATAGCCAGGCAGCCAGAATTCTTTGCTGGTTAAGGCCACAATAACAGTATAGATACAAACCAAAGCACTGAGTTGGCTTTCCTGGGGTAGGGAGTTGGATGAGATGACCTCTGGAGGCCTCTGGCAACAATTCAAGGAGACTGTGCCTAGGGAAGATAAAGTCTAATGTTGGAACAATAAAAGGCACAAAAAAAGACTTAAAAAAAAAAAACCAACCAAACTTCATTGAGCTACGTTACAGTAATTACAATATTTTTTTATTTTATGACTTATTTTTGCCATGAGTTAATTTGCCCACAAACCACGTAGGCTCTTTGGCTGTTACCATCTCAGCTGTGATCTGCTGTGGTTCTAGCTGGTGCTGTCAGCTCTAGGCGTCCTGCCCAGAGGTGGGTGTCTAGAGCGCTCAAGGAATGCACGGTCTTTTGTTAAATCGTGGCAAAAACAAGTGGAATTATATAAACTCTCTGTAGTAACTAATCCTGTGAATTGTGTCATGACAAGTAGAGAAACTACGTGTTGTTTATCCTTGTGAAAACAAGAGTTCATAGTATCTCTCTCTGAAACATGTCAAGAGTTTACAAACAGGGAAGGAAAAAAATCAATCTGAAGCACAGAACAGCTTTTCTTCATTCTGAAGATCATCCTTTCTCCTTCTCCCACCCCAAAGTCCATTTTTCATTTAATACCTTTGAGGGTATTTTTTTTTTAAAGTATGTTTTGTTATTTCCTCAAATTTCACTGATTTATGTGCTACGATTAAAGTATACCATCCTTCTATTTTCTGGTCTGTATTATTCTTACTCACTCTATTCTCCAACACAAGAATTGGTGCTTGGAGGAGGGAGCTATTTTCTGTTTTGTTTTTACTGCATGATTCTTGTGCATATAGCTCCATCTGAAACGATATTTTGCTTTTCATTCTTCAATCTCCAAATCTCACAGCCAACAATAACCATGTCAGAGTTCTGGTATTTGCCTATTGTTTTTGGAAATGAAATTGGAAAATTAAAAAGGCTGGATTTTCCTTTAAATTTAGCTGTCTCCTAAGATGGAAGAGACAGAGCGTGGTTCAAATTGATGAAACATCTTTGCGAAGTAGCAGAGTGTGCTGGAAGAGATTATGCTCTGTGTTTTTCTCTAACTCTCCATCTGCCTTCTAAACAGAGCCCGTACAATTATTATTCTTTCCTCTACATTATCTTTTAGACAATTCTCTGAACAAAATTGTGTGTGGCTTTGCTATTTGCTACCTCTTGCTTTCTCAGGATATTCACTTCAGAACTCAGTCCTTTCAGAACATTTAGCATATATCTTTGCTGTAGTTTCTTTTTGGCTTCTCGACTGTTTGGTTGTTTTCCTCCATCGTTCTGCAAAGCTCCTTTTGCCTGAGGTATTTTATTCACTTCTTGGGCCACGTTGCAAAGCCTCCATCGAATTCCCTGCCTTGCTGCTTTCCTGTTGTTTATTTTCTTCACACTTTATCTTCTGTTGTTTCATATGAACCTGTGTTCTCCTCCTTCTCCTCTTTAGGTGTTCCTTAGCATTTCTTGGCAATTCTTGTTACTCCTCTGTTCCACTTGGCACCTTTTGCTTTCTGTGTTTCTTCCCGGTATATTGAGGGGGCGTCCTGCTGGGTGTCTGATCAACAGCTTCTATCTGGCAAAAGCAATAGTCAATTCTGTCCTGCTTCTCCTGAGCAAAAAGTGTGGAGAAAACCCCAACTGGTTAATGATTATGAAATTAGGGCAATATAGAAGTTCTGGCAGCAACTTTCAAATGAAAAGAACCACCTTGCTTCTGTGAAAATTTAAGTGTAAAACATGAATGTAAACGAGATAAAATGATGAGCAGGATGAGGTAAAATAATGACAGAAGACTCCAGATTTGAGTTCTTTAACTCCTATTTTCGTTATAATTATACAATGCCATTATGGACTGATTTCTTCAATCTTACATTGCTGCTGTGTCATTATTGATACTTGATTTCATTATCTACACTTACAAAAAAAAAAAAAGATTTTTGACTTGGGATTTTTAGACAATGGAAAGCAGCAGTGTTTCTCCCTTTGCATCATTTAATAATATAGAGAAATACAACTGTTTTAATTTAAAGAAAATAGACTTTTCTGATACCTGCTTTTTCATAGATTTTGGCATGTTTGGAGAGTGTAGTAAATGACTTTTTAACTGAGGTGCAGTTTTGAATTTTTTTCCCCAAAATATAATGTTAGAACATAGTCAACCTGTGAAATGTGTTTCTTTTATATATGTTACTTAAAGGCTATAATTATTTTTTCTTCCTTTCAGACAGCCTGTTTTCGAGAAGAGAGAGATGTGTTAGTGAATGGAGATAACCAGTGGATCACAACGTTACATTATGCATTCCAGGATGAAAACTATTTAGTGAGTGTTGCTTTTATGTGTATATGGAAGGAAATGCAGATTCTTGGTTGTGATTTGAGACAGAAATATATTTTATTTGTTAGTTTTGTTTTCTGGACTGTAGAGCCCATGTGAACTTCTGTGATTTTGTGCATTTTGTGATTGGTCTTTGCTTTTTTGAGGACTTAATCCCACTAAGATGTCATAAATCAATAAAAAGTTTTTGCAGCATGGAAGAATGCCACTAAATGTTCATAAATAAGAGTGGGAAGCTGCAACTGTAGATTAAAGTGTCTCTTTAATATTTAATGTTATTTAGTTTTCAAGTATTTGGAAAGAATTGCAAAATTAAGCTAACATGAGGGAAAAAGAGATGTATTTGAAACTTAAATAGACCTGTTGCTTGTGTGCATTTAGAAAGTATTTTTAAAGCTTTTGAAAAACAAAACAAAACTTTTTTTTTTTAAGGATGTGGATCTTTGACATTGGATGGGATGCTTTGCTCTAAGTAAATTGTGTATTTAAAAATATAATTGTTAAACTTTAACTTTGATTCCTGTGCACGTGTTTAACTTCAAGGGCATGACTTAATATTGTGAGTTATAGTAGAAGTGTTGGCATATTTGAGGAGTTGAGGGTTTCCTTGTCATTAGGTTACTGTGTTGCTTTTGCAAAGCCAGAGGTGCAGAGTCCTGTGTTGTAAGTGCCAAAATTCCTTTATTTTGGTATATCCAGTAACTGAGTTGTACTGCTTTTAAAAATGCTGAGGAGTAACCACAGAGAACCCATATCAGTTATGAAAATCTTAAGAGTTTTTTTTCAATATACTTTCAAAGCATTAAGTTAAGCTCTTGCAGATCTCTGTATAGTGCATTAGTTAATAATAACGATATTAAGTTCCAAAGGCTTAATGTATTTTCTAAATCTGTAAAAGACAAGAAGCTAATACTGTAGATCTTGTTTCAGAGGGAGCGGTAGGAGCACCACTGAATTGGAAGATACTTATCTTCTATAAAGGCTTGTGAGCATAATTTAAGAAGTTTACTATTCATGTCACAAAGCAACAGATGGAATCTTGGTTGTCAGCACATTTAAAATTTTGTAGAAATGTGTTCTGTACTTTCTTCGTGCACTTGGAATCAATGAGGATGCCCAGGTTATTCTGCAGAAAAATTGTTAAAATCATTTCTCATCACCTTTATTGTTATGGAAAGTACGAGGGAAAAGAAACGGGCGTAAGACTCCTGCCTGCCCCACAGCTTCCTTATAGCTGCTGGAATTTTGCAGAATTTTTTCCACATGTTTTAATTTCTTTTTCTGAAGGTGGGAAAGACTTGAACAAATGAGGAAAAATAATTATAAAAAGTCACTTTAAGTTGCTTTATCAAAATTTTAAAGAATCAAATTAGGATAGATTACTATATCTTCAATTTTTTTTTTCTTATTTGTGATTCATTATACAATATTGTTCATAATCATTGTAGATTTGCACTGCCTTTCTGGAAGCAGTGGTTGGAACTCCTGGCAAATCTTTCAGATACTATATACTTTAGTGGGAAACTATTCTAATTAGTCTGTCCACAATGATGTTTGAAAGTAATGTCATAGCAGTGGGTGTTAAATTAGATTGCTTATAATTAGTTTGTTAGTTATAATTAGTTTGCCTCTTTTTTTTCTTTTCCCCATTTGCCCTTCCAGTTACTGTTCCAGAATTAAAACAAACTAAGCTAAGCTAAAAAGATAATAATTGTGAATTTCCCCACTTTTCTTAAGTTTACCTTTTCAGTCATTTTTGACCATGTCTCTGACGGTCGTGGGATTTCATTCTATCATAATATAGAAAAGTGGAGAAAAGTTCTGATCTCTTTAAAGTCTTTGCACTTGATTCAATGGCAGGCAGGTTTTATGTTTCATTAATAAATGAGAAATCAAATGTATTTTTTCCCCTCATTTCAATTAGATGAAGTGACACCTCCCATTGTATGTTGGCAGATGCTGTATTGTGCACGGTGTCACCAGTATCTGTAATTGCACTGGGAGCCATTGGAAGTCTCTCAGTCTTTGCCTTAATTTGAGTAGTCTAAAAACTTTACTCTCCAAAATAGTTTGTTTAATAGGAAAAGAAGATGGTAGGAAAAAAAAGGAAAAGGGAAGCCTGGGAAATTATAGCCCTTAAACGATATCCCAAGCTGGTTTCAGTTTTATAGGTCTGTGCTTTAATCCTTTACTCCTTTTGCTTTCTTTCAAAGGGTACTGAAAGGAATCCAGAGTATCTAAATATTTTATGTTTGGTGATGGGACAGTGGATGATGCTATTCTGCCGTGAGGCTTACTGTATTTGGAGAGATATATTAATATTAAAATGAAACTGAACCAGCTTGTGTTTTCAGAACATTTAAGCATCCTGGTTAGCTTTTTTAATGCCCAGTATATTTAGTTAATTTTTATGCTTCAATTAGGTTTTTAGTCTCCGATTCACTCAATAAATTGTTTGGGGTTTTTTTTTTTTCCCCTCTGTTTTCACTCTACAGTACCTGGTTATGGATTACTATGTTGGAGGAGACCTGCTTACGTTGCTCAGCAAGTTTGAGGACAGACTACCTGAAGATATGGCTCGTTTTTATTTGGCTGAAATGGTGATAGCGATTGATTCTGTTCATCAGTTGCATTACGTTCACAGGTAAGTCATTGGAGCTCCAAGTTCCTGTTGGAGTTACTTGATGGAGTGAGAATAATTCCTGTTAAAAGAGTTTAAGCTGGTAAAAAGTATTTGTCATAATAGTAAATATAAAAGAACTGACTTGCCGACACCTTGTGGTTATTGATGACTGTTGCTGACCTTTTGCCATAGTCAGACACAGGAATGAGGAGATTTTATGACTAGCTGAATGCAAGTGATGGATCTTACACACGGGCGTGTTTCAGAGTTAATGATCTGTAATTTATAAAAGCAAAACTGGAAACCTGTTTGTGAAATGTGATCAACTTTGATCGGGTTTGTTGAAGGGCCAGGTTATGTTTCCTAATTAATCTGTTCAACCTGTACAGAAGTTGCCAACACACCATTGTGTGGTCTGCTTTGGATTTTTTCATTGTTTTCTTTTGGATTTAATGAAATTATCTTTAAAATGAAGTGATGGCATTTTGCTAAATAAGCGGAAGTACTTAAATTGTGGTACTTTACCTTGGTCTGCAAAAAAATAATATATGCTTTTCAATGGAGAATATTGTTGTTTGTGTCTAACTTCTTGTGAGGCCATGATTGATTCTTCTCCAAAGCTGGCATCATCTTTTCTTTAATGTGTTGTTGTCTGAAGAATTCCATGGCAGTTCTTGGATGCAGAGCAAAAGTTTTCCTTAGAGGCAAAATTTTCAAATACACTCAATAGACAAACTTTGCTCTGTCAGGAATCAGTAGGAAAGCTCCAAATTGTTTAAGCTGAATAATTAAGTTGGCAGAATAAATACTTTTGATACATCCATCTACCACCCTTAATCAGAATCTATACTGACCATTCCTCCTTTAACCGTTTCCACTTAACCTGCTTTGCTCCAGAAAAGTTTTGGGGCTCTTTTTGGTCCAAAAGATGTATTGCAGTTGGTTTTGTTTTGTTTCCTTTGAGACTATGGCTTTTCATGAAAGAGCTGTAGCTGAGAGTTCTTTAAGGTGGGGTGGTTCTAAGCTGCAAATTTTTCTCCTGGAATATTTTGAAATCTGCTGGTTTTGTTGAAGAACTGTATCTACCCGCTGAAGAGCTCTTTGTGATAATGCTTTGTGGAAGAGCCCAGGCAGACTATTTTCCTTAGGAATTTTCTGGAATTTTGAAGATTTTAACTATGTGCTTCTGAGAAACTGTTCATTTAGGACCTGATGTGAAAGGCTTTTGTATTCAGTATAATTTGGATCTAACTTTTAAAACGTGTTTGTGAGTAAACTGGTGAGATGCTATTTCCCGTTACCAATTGAATTGGCAGGTGGAATTGGTGTTCTGTCATCAGTCCTGCTGTAATACAGTGCCTGCTCATAAGGGGATGTTTTGCAAAGATTAAAGATGTAAAGAGCACTTGAATATATGTTAAATGATCAGCCTTTGAAATGAGACCCGTTCCACTGTTAGTTTTAGTAGGATGTTTACAACTGATAAGAGGGAAAAGAAAACACAGCGTCTCGGTGCCACTAATGCTTTTTCCCTGGAAGTTTAACTGTGGTGGCCACATCCTTCTTGGGAATATGTCCCACACAGCAAAGGACATAGGAGAAGGAGGAGGAAAATACTACAAAAAGATGGCATAATGGAACAGCTGTAGTTGGGATATTTCAGTTGAATAGCCAACATGCATCACGATTTGATCTGAGTTGTAGCCAGTGAACTAGAAATCATGCTTTAGGCGTGTTTCGTTTGAGGGTTTTTTCGTACAATGAGATAGCAGATTGTTTTGTTTTGTTTCCTTTTAGTGCCCCAGTTCTTTCAGGATAGATTTTCACATTAACCATACATAGTGTTGTACTTTGATTCCTGTGAATGTTTTTGTACCTTTTAAAAAATTATATTTAAGTTTTTCTTTTCAGCGTGTCCCTGCTCTTGCTCTTCTCTGTCATTAATTTTTTGTTGTCAGTTAATTTTGTTTGAGAGTGACACTGATTGCAGTGAGGGTTCAATTGCAGACACTCCAGTGTCAAATGCAAGTCACTTTTCATTCCTAAAGCACATTGGCTGAGGTTTTGAAACATCAAATACAAGAAACTTCATCGTTTACTTAAATTGCTACAAGTGTATTTCAGGTTTTGGAGTTCCGAATTTGAACACCATTTCTGCACTAGCATTGTG
This sequence comes from Calidris pugnax, assembly GCF_001431845.1. Lineage (NCBI taxonomy): Eukaryota > Metazoa > Chordata > Aves > Charadriiformes > Scolopacidae > Calidris > Calidris pugnax. The sequence continues at coordinate 1,362,104 of NW_015090922.1, forward strand.
GGATTATGGGGTGAATTTATAGTGTGAAGGAGATAAGAATCTGGGTGTTAATAGAATTGTTCACAGAAATTACGTGGTGTTTTCAAAGTGTGTCCTGATACCCATTGAATTGAAGAGGGAGAAAAGTTGCTAGGATTAGTAAAAGTGTTCAGAGAAATTACGTGGTATTTTCGAAGCTGTGTCCTGATACCTATTGAATTGAAGAGGGAGAAAAGTTGCTAGGTGAAAATGATGTCAGCATTACCAGTTTTCACTGAATTTCACTGAATTTCTGAAATTGTATCAGTACTACTGGTTTTAGGATGTTCTTTTTTTTTAAATTTGTTTATTTTTATGCACTTTTTAGTTTAAATAAATATGTGGTATAATGTTTTTAAGATAACATCAATCAGGACATAAAACTTTGAGCACTTCTTAGTTTAAATATGTGGTATAATGTTTATGAGATAACATCAATCAGGACATAAAACTTTGATCATTTTCATTTCCGATCAATTAATTTCTGTGGACAAACGATGTGGTATTTCACCTGATAGTTAAATGGTGGCTCAAAATGTTAATAAAATGGCCTTTTCTTTCATGTATATCTTAGCTTTTGCTGTCATTATAAATGCCCCAGTGTCGACATTACCAAATGATGTTGACAGCTCCAAGAGTAGCTTTAGAAAGCAAACTTCATCTAAATTGAGTATATGTGCAGGTGTTCACAATGGGGAAGAAAGTCTGTCCGTGTAACTCTCACAAATGCATGACTTCATTGGGAGTTCGTGTAAAGCTTATACCTACTCCTGCTACTTTAAATTACTGATTTGTACTAATAAAGTGATGCTTGCTTGTAGGCCAAGGTTATATATTGTCTTGTGCCAGTTTTCTTTCTGTATGTAGTATCATACAGGGTAAGATTTTACGTTTATTAGGAAGCAACGTGAATTTGTGGGTTTTAGATTTATAGCACCTTTTCTTTGGTTAAAACCCAAAAACTTTTGGGTGGAAAAAGGCCTCTACATGCATTCATGTTAATTTCTGTTTCAGGGTTGTGTTGTTACTTAATTCCTCATGGCATAAGTTAAAAGCTTATCTTTACATGCATTATCAAATACTCAGGTGTGGACCAGAGTAAAATTTACCAGCTTAAGCCTGGTAGCTACACTTTATTTATGCATGTTGCCTTACCTCAAACATGTAAAAGCTGCTTTTCCTAAAACTGAGAGTCATAAGTCCTCAATTATTTTATTGGCGGGCCAAGTTTTCTCTCTGTTTTATGTAAGGTGGAAATAGTGGTGTAAAATGCTTGGGTTTGTCTCTCTAAAGTAGAAAAGACTTTAGAAGCTCTGGTTGCCACTGGCAGGAATTCACCCTGAGGACTGCAGAAGATGCCCTCTGGGCACATACTAGTCCCAGGCATGGTGAGTGTGCTGCTGGTGGCTTCGGGTGGCTGTGCTGCTGCCGTTGGTGCTGTCTTCTGAAGTAGCCCTTACTTCAGTAAAGGTGCATCTGAGTCCGTCCTAAATTTCATTTGGGACGTTCCAGCTTCTTGAATAGTACAGAATTCTAAGTGTTAATGGGCTTAAGTTATTTTCATCTTGACTTCCTTTCCTCTATCTGTTTCTTCTGTGCAGGGTTGCACAGTGACCCAGTCCAGCTAGAGACCATTCAGCATTTTGGCTCGTGATCCTCCAGACCACTGCAAAAATATTCATTTTAAATACTTTTCATATATTGGCACACACCCACATTAAACAGTCTTCTTTTTCGATTGAATGGTAAAACAACCCTCACTTACCTTCTTACAAAGAAAATATTTTGGGAGGATTATGAAACACCTATGTTAATTATTATTTTTGTTGGTTAAGTTTATGGGAGGACAGTTAAGACTAGAGGGCAAGCTCTCAAGTTACATCCATTTCAGATGTTGTCTTTTGCATGCAAAAAGATGGGCCTGGGAAGGGTAAACACACCTACTTCCATCAGGTATGCGAGGTTACAGTTAGCTGGATCAGTGTCTTTATGGATTTCTAGTTGCTGCTGTCTTTTAGTCTGCAGGATTTTAGCATTCTAAACCACCAGATGTGTTTCCCCCCCTCCTCCTCCTCTTTCCTTTTTCTTTATCAACTTCTGAAATTAAGTTGGGCTTCACTGGAACATTTAAGTTCTTAAAATGTAGAGCGGACAAATTCTCTGTGGAAGTGACATCCTTTCTGAGAAATACTGAACATGAGGGAATAAATCCATTAGAGGGGTAAAAGAACTGTCTATTGCCTATCAAGCCATGCCTCTTCTTTGCTTTTAACAAGAAGGTACTATTTGTCCTCAGTAAAAAATCATCTTAGGGACATCCCTGAAATATTTTCTGTAGTTTGCAGGCAGCTGAAATCTGGGATTCTTTGTAGGATGTATTTCACTTTCAACTATAAGTTTCAGTGCCAGCATATCCATTTTTGACTTGCTGAATAAGTGGTTTTCTGTTTTCTGGGTGTATCCCGTCTTTCCTGATCATTAATTTGCTTAAGTGGAAAATTTGGGGGTGGAAGACACATCGAGGGAGTTAGCTGCATTGCGCGGTACGTCTGAGTTGAGTTGGCACAAGGATGAGCCAAGTGCTCTGGCCTTTGGTAAAGTGAACCGTAATTGTGGGTTTGAAAGAAAGCAACAACATATTTTAAGTGTTTACCAAAGTTTGCAACAGACATAATGTCGAACAGGCAGATGAAGATGTCCTTACAAAGTGCTGAGAGTGAAGGAAACGGGGCTAGAAAAATAAGGAAAAAATAACACGAGGTTATTTTGATAGTCTACTGAAAATGTATTGCTTTGAAATACTGCATGGTTTAGTTTTACATGGAAAACTGCAGGACAGAAAGTTATTTTAGTGAGTATTTGGTAATCTTGTGCTTCCTTACAAGGTATTCCTTTACAGAGGTAGGAGAGATCTGTGAGTCCAGGCTCTGTGCTTCCTCTCCATTTTTCCACTGAGGAAGGGCTGCGAAGAAAGGTTATCTTTACAGGCTCTGGGCTTTCATTTTGCCCTGTGACCTTGTATGCTGTAAATGTGGCAACTGCTCCCAGAGTTAGTCCCTCAGGGTGGCATTTGATTTGCAGCAAAGACCGGAGGAGGTTAATGATATTTGCCTAGAATTTGTTGGTAGGATTTCCAAAGGAGCCTGTGATGAGCTTAGAAGTATTTTGAAATAAAAGCCCCGTATGTGCTTGGAGTGCCAAGGGCTCGTGGATCAGAACATAGAAGACAAATGTTTTCTTACGGTATTGTGTCTACTAGTAAGAGTATTCATTTAAGTGACAGCTGTGTAATGGGTGCCTGAGGTTGCACAGACCTATATTCTGTATTATTTGAGCAGAAGAAATTTAGAACCTGACTCCAGTGCCTTAAGCAATAGTAGCCCTGAGTAGTCCTTTCAGCAGAGCTGCTTTTACAAATGTACCCTTAGGCCTTTTCTGTGCTTATTGTTCCTCTCTCCCCAAGACCCCAGCTCCAAACATCACTCCTGCTCTGCTGAACAAAGGTTTGTGGTGATCTGGGGTGAACTGAGTGAGGACAACGCTCCAAGTCAGAAGTAACTTTACATTTTAATTAACCTGGGTCAATTCTCCAATCTGTGATGGAGGAGAATAGGAGGAAATGGCTTTAAGTTGATCTTTCCATAAAACTGAAGTATGTAAACCCTCCTGAAAGTGAAAACGAGAGAGACAGACAAGAAATAAAGTCTGACTGAAAAGGATCCTTTTTAACCTTGCACCTTCATGGGAAAATTCTTAATCCCAAAAGTCTTATATAAAATAGCCTGGTCTTGCCTTCCAAGTAATAATGTTTATAGCGAGGCTCAGTGGATGCTAAATGGGATAGAACTTTCCAGGAGATACTGCTGCCTCCGGTGTGAAGATTCATTTCACTTCTGTGTTGTTTTCAGGAAAGAAAGTCCACATTAGAACTGTCACAGCTCTGATACGAGATCCATTTAAGCATCTTAGGAAGTTGGAGGTGTTTTCAGAATTCTTTTCAAAACTTCTTTTGAAGACAAAACATCCCAATTTGTAAGCTGTTTTTATATGAGTTAAGCTATAATTTTACATTCATTCTTTTCTGATTATTTCAGACCTGGAGATATTTTCTCCTACTACTTTCTTTGATATCCAAAATCAACAGCAGGAAAGTAGGACAAAAACATTTTCCTTCCTTCTGGATTTTTAGTCCTAGTGACTGTGGTTCTGAGGGTGTAATTAGCTCATTGTTTGGTGGTGGGAAAAGAGTTGGTAATTAGCACTTTCAGTGATTTTTCTCCATGTATATACAGCTCTGAACAGTGGAGGCAGAAATGAGGATGGCAGTTGTGTGATGGGAATCTTCATTATTTTCAAGTTTTTTGTTATATTAGAAGGAAATAAACTGCTTTATGCTCTGTCTTCAGCAGGCTTTCCATTTGATTATCTTTTTGTGAACACAGTATTTCATAGCTACGTCCTTTCAGTGTCTCTTTTCATTTCCATTTATTAATACCCCGTGTGCTCCTCAAGGTTCCCCTTAGAACACCTTTATTTAATTTACGGTTATGGGCCCTTTGCTTCTTTCTTTTTATTTAAAATACAATTGGATTTATGTTGTTAGATTAGATCAGATTAGAAGCTGCACAGGAAGAATTCATTATCATCTCCTGAATTTGAGTGTCGTGTAGATTTGTCATTGCATAAATAAGCAATAATAACTTCGCTTTATCGTTTGATATTTCTGCAGTGTTAGTATAAAACTGTAACATCAAGATGCTTGAACTCCTTATAAGAAGTGTTTTAAACCCTTGTCTTTTACCTGGTTTCTTGCTTGCTCTAGCATTCTTCTCAGTGAATATTTGATGGATTTGGGGTGAGAATGTCTTCACTGCCTGAACTGCCAGATCTGACAAGTAGGAATTTGGGGCTTGAATTTCTGAATTAAATTGCTGTTGCCCCAACCACTAAATGTAATAATTTACTCTGAAGAAAAGGAAGATATCCTTGCAAGATACCTTAATTATAATAAGATATCAGTGCAAGAATCTCATCTGCATTGAAGCTGTTCTAGAGTTAAAAGCATTTCCCTCTTATGTTTCCAGAAGAGCTTCTGTTAGAAGAGCCTCCCCCCATGTTCCTTTTTAATAACAGCAAAATATTACTAGATTTTTAACTTCTTACATGAGGAAAGAAATAGGTCACTTAACATCCAGCAAATTAGAATACTGCTTACAAAGCAGATGCTTGCATAAGGTCATGCTCGGTTCAGTTATGGAAGGTTTCGTGGTTGGGGTCAGGGAAGCAAGACCTTGTGGAGCTTTATCTGAAAAGTTGTATTAAAATCTTTATTGACTCAGGTGCTGTGATGTTTATGCTGTTCAGTTTTTCTTTATTAGCTACTGGGGGGCAGCCTTTAGCATTTCCTCCTGCAGGAGGAAGCAATGGTATTACTACCACTGTAACTCAGTAATTTTTAATCAGATACGGTGTGCAAAATCCAGGAAAATACTGGCTAGAAGAGGAAAAAAAGGGGGAGTGGGGGAGGTTAAGACTGATCTGGCAGAATGGTAGCAAAGTTGGGTCTTTGTCATTTGGGAAATTGAACTTACAGCACAGAAAGGAATTTACTTTTATGCAGGTACGGCTCTCTTAGGATTCTGCTATAGGTTTACAGGCTGAAAATTCAGGCCTGAAGTTCAACTTTTGAGGTATTAAAAAAAATTATGAATTAGTTTTATTTTTAAGCAAGCAAATGAGGTATTAAAAAAACTTATGAATTAGTTTTATTTTTAAGCAAGCAATGTGCCTTATGCCTTATATTAAAAGAAGAAAGTGAACCACATAGGCAACTTGCATGCAAAGACATTTTCAGTCATCCTGTCCTTTATTCCTAGTAAGTGTCATTTTAGTGTGTTTGAGCAAAAAGTGCACGTTTTGGTGTTATTTTTAAAGCTCTGACATGTTTTTCTGCCAAAAAAAGCGGGTACTGGAGATACGGGGATGCCTTTAGACCAAATGTATTTGTTCCTTAGGAGTCTCTGGCTACAGTTCCTTCCTCGATCTGTTGCCTTCAAGTGTTTTAGGCAGATAGTGCAGTGTTTATTATACCTAGATCCTCCTTGTCAATATGTTTTGTTCATTTGTTTTCTAAAAACACAGGTGTTTTGCTTTTGTTATCAAACTAATTATGTCTTATGTCTGTTGTTGCGTGGCAGAGGAGTAGCTATATGCTTCAGGCTTGGTCTAGCTTATTCCTGCACGTTTCCTTGGCTTTTGGTCAGAATAAAGATTGTCTTACAATGTGTTCTAACGTGGCAGAGGAGTAGAGCTGTAGCTATATGCTTCAGGCTTGGTCTAGCTTATTCCTGCACGTTTCCTTGGCTTTTGGTCAGAATAAAGATTGTCTTACAATGTGTTCTACCCAAACACATTCTGAATGGTTTATGCGATTATACATTTTTATTAATTTTTTTATTCATTTTTATTTATGATACATGCAAGGATACGTTTTTATTTTGTTTCTTAATTTCTCTTTTGTAAGAATAATGAATATATTATTTTCATATTCCTTCCATCAAGTTATCTTTTTCCTGTGATTTAAATGTAATAGGGGCTTATCTATTAAATCAAGCTATTCTTTTTCTGAAGAGTTGCTTAAAAAATATAAAGTATTCCTGTACAAAAGTGCAGTTTTGATCTCTAGTGCAGTGACCTTCTAGAAAAAGCAAATTGTTTTTTGCATATAAATATATTGGTATGTTGTGTTTATACAAGCACACTTCACTTTTAATATGCTTACTTGTGTATATGCTGCAGTGTTTTTGCTTAGCAAAAGATAAATAGTTGCCAGGACGATGTCTGTGGTGACTAATCTGGTGCCCAAAAATCTTTGAGGTGTATGGGAATTTTACACACACTGTCTGGGAATATGAAGATAACTAATCATATCCTCATTTTAATGTATGAAGAAAATGGAGTACGGGTGTAATGAAAAATAAAAACAGTGTATAATTTCATGCGGTGGACATATTTTCTTTCTTTTAGCAGAGCAGTAAAGCTACAGTGTTTCAGACCAACTTCATTTTATCTCTGACTGGGTAGATGTATTAACAGCCAAATTACAGCTAAGAATAACTGGAAATTTTAGATTATGAATACTTCCAAAAAAGCTAGTAGGTTTTGGGACTGCAATAAATGAGACAAGATAAGAAAATCTACATGTGCTGTATTTCAAAGAGTGGCTATGATCATGGGAAAGTGTTGGAAAATAGAAGAACTGGAAAAGATAATGTTTCTTGATTTAAATGAGAGTCTCACTCTAAACAGTTCAGTAGTGATGAAAAAGAGCTAAATTTCTGTACCACAACGACAACTACATTTTCATCTGTTCCGTACTCATGGAGCTCCAGTTAGGTTTTGGCATGTTTGACAGCCTGATTGAAGTATTTTTGTGTAGAAGTTAAAATTTTAGGGATTTATTTACAGATCCAAGTTTTTGAAGTTTTTCATGCCATTTTTGAGTATGGTCATTCCTAAAGTTGTCGTTCACTCTTAAAGTTATCAGACAACTTTAAACTTTCTTAAACATCAAGGATGAGGGTTGTAAATAATATTCGGGATGACATTTTAGAAAAAAACAAAACATGTTATAGCTGCAGTATTTTACTTTCTCTGCTAGGATATTTTTCCCAGTGAAACCAAGAGCAATGGTTGCATCCCACTGAAAGGGTAGAGGTATGATATAATTATTTGGTATCCATATTCCTTCTCTGTCATTTACAGGTGATAAGGGCTTAGTGTATGGGTGAAGTTTCTGCTGTTACTGTCAATAGGGAGGTATTTACATTTTACACTGCTAAATTTAACTTGATTTCTGTTATAGTCCTTAGTGTAGCCATTTCTGCGTGTTGGATATTCCAGTCTTCCCTGCTGTTACTGCTGCTTTCCAGCTTTGTGATAGCTACAGATTTTATTAGTGTGCATTTATTTTTGTGCCAAGGTTATTAGCTAAAATGTTAAATCAATTTCAAATCTGACCCTGAAGGATTCCCATAATAATTTTCCTCCAATTTGATTTTCTCTTTCAGTACCTACCCATTGTCATCTCTATTTTAGCAAGTTCCTCACCAATATGGTTATTAGTCATGATATTTGTTCTTTCAGTGGTGCTATTACTCACATGGAAAAAAAAAAAAATCTTTTAAAACATTTTTGTATATGATTCTGTGTCGATTCATGATGTTGGGACAAAAATTCCCCAATCCTGATGACTTAGCATGCAAAGGAATTCAGATTTTGCTATCAGTGTTTGCATGGTCTAAAATGGTGTTCATCATAATAATTCTAAATATTATGCGTTATGTTTGAGGAAGTGAAAGTTGCATAATGTTACAATAGTCTGCATATTTTCTGCCCAATTAATTGCAATAGCTCCAAATAACATTCTCTTGCTATTCACTTGCATCTCAAAGCTGGTTTTCCGTTTTAAGGGCATAAAATGCCCAAAGGTATAGGGAATTCAGTAGCAAAAGCATGGTTTACAGTGATGGCTTTTGTCCACTGCAGCCAAAAAAGAAATTATTGTCAAGTTGGCGACTTTTGCATAAACATTTATTCAATCTTTGCTTACATTGTTGCTTTAAACCATAGTTCCTGGAAAATACGTCTCTGAGATTCTGTGTTACTAATGTTATCATTGCTTTTGACAGTCAGATGCTTAGGAGAGTTGTGAATGCTGAAATGTAAACCACTCTGATTCCCATTAGGATATCATAAGTGGGATTAATTGGTTGCTTATCAAAAGATCAGAGGGGTTCTGAGGATACCATTGGCAAGAGATGCAGCATTTGTGAGTTGTAGTATCTGACTTCAAACTAGACCTTTGCATCGCTTCGCACAGATTTAATTCCAATTAAGGAGAACTGATTTGTAATAAATAATGATGTCTGACCTTAGTATGCCTAAGATAAATTAAAAAAAAAAAGTATGTGTCATCAACAGTTATGCCATCTCCTTTAGAAACACAAACAAAGAAGCTGCTCAGCACAGTTTCCCTGGGGAGATAAAAGTCCTGATGTTTCGTTTTGCTTGTTCTGTCATTTTTCTGCTTTTTCTATGAATATACCAAGACCCAAAATTTCTGTCCCATAACTTTTAAAGGAGTTGGTAACTTCTATACCGTGCCATTATCCCCTTGAATGCAAACCAGCTTGCTGATTTCCCTACTTACCTTTTAAATGTGTTGCCATAACCTTTCTGTGTTGGTGCCTGCCAAAGCTGCCTGTCTGAATGTATTTACTCACGTCTGTCTTCCTCCCAGTTCACACTGAATGTGTGTATCTTACAGCATCTTGATGAAACAAACATGAAACCTCTGACATGCTGAAACATTTTGCAGAATATAATTAAAAAACCTGGATTTTCACTCTGTGTATCTTCCTGTTGTGGGTACTGATTTGTGTGGGCTAGAAGATGTTGTATAATGTTTTGACTGTGCTTGTGCGATTCAGATCAATAAGCATTTCACAAACATGTTGGGGCTTTATTATTACTTCCCAGTTCCCTGGTACCAGATCAGTGCAACTTAATGTGTATATAATATTATTAGCAGCATCAAAAATCTTCTAATCCCTCTGTGCTAGAGAGATTGATGAAATAATAGAGTTGTTCTGAAAAATTTGGAAATCCCTGCTGCCACATGAAAATAGAGAATATCTTGAACTGGCATGAAGGTGTTTTTGGTCTCCAGTTAGAAATTTTGACACAGTCTTCATTTAGTTCTTGGGTTCTGGTGTGATTGAAGTTCTGTCTACCTGGTCTGCTTGAACCCAGTGCAGCAGTTGCTGAAGACCAGATGTACATTTTCACAAACCAGCTGCATTTTTACCTTAATAGTTGAGATAACACAAGCTCGTGTGCGATTCATACTGAAGGCTTTGGCTTCATTTGTGTTTAATGGTAATGAGAATTCTTGGCTGGAAGTTCCTGGTGGTGAGAAACGAGTTTATCCAACATTCAAATAGCATCAGTAATAATCTTATTGAGATTTGTAATTACATTTGCATAATATATTAAGCAGAAGGACTCTGAATATCTTATCTGCTCTGTGCTATTTCACAGGAGGTCAGAGCTGGTCCCTTCAATGAGCTTTATTAGGGAGCTTGAAAGCTGACCATAGACAGATAACAGGAACTGGAAAACTGGGTCTAGCTAAGAGGAAAAACATGATTCACTCAACCAGAATTCAACTAGTAAATCCTTGTTATTGTTCCAAAATAACTGATCTCCTCCCAGTATTGCATACTTTATAAAAGTGTCAATAATAGATGCTTGTCTTTTATTATTATAATTTTTTAGCGTCTTGTGACAAAGTCTTTAAAATACTACCACAACTGAAATGTAGGAAATAAAAGCCACAAAATTCTCAGAATGATCTAGCAAGATGCATGTGGCTTATTTTATAGAAGTATATCTTGAAGCAGAGAGCTGTCTTGCCTGCTCTGGTCTTGCAGGCCACCTCATTCACCTGGTGCCAGAGCAGAGGGCTTCATGTCAATACAGTGTTTGAGTTGAATTTAACCTCAGTAGATGCAATTTTCAGGAGAGTGGCCGAGGCTTTTTTTGGTCATCTTCTAGTCTGCTTGGTCCTTTTGAACCGTGATTTTAAATCCATTAGTATTTGTTTATGACATTTAAATCTCAGTGCTGGGTTTTTGTTTTATTTGCTGTATTAGTCAGGCAGTACTTTCCCACTATTACATCCCTTGTCTACTCCCCAGCTCCAGATCCATTAGAAGAAAGAAGGTACCTTATATAGACATTTTCAGTAAGCAATGCTTTTATTTGTTAAGGGAATAGGTTTTTCTTTTAATCTGTAAACAAAAATAGTGTTAGGTATGTAGATAACTTTGCTTACTTCTGTTTTCTCAGAATACTTTGGTGATGGTGTTGATAATGTCAAGAACTGTGGAAAAACTTTTTTCATGTTTTGAAATGAATACTTGTTTGGCTGGTGGTGAGTTCAGAAAAGCCTCTCCTGGCTGGAGCTGTGGCAGAGGCACCAGTTAGGAATGATCTTTGATTCCACACTTCACATGAGGACAGTCTTACAGGTTGTTTAATTTGAAATGAGTTAAAATTTTTACTTTGTTTTTTACTCAGACTTTTGCTGGAGCAGATCAGGTATAGCACATGTCCAAGGATAGTATTTATTAACTCTGCTTATGTATTGTGTTAATAAATCATTTCTAGGTGTAACTGGTCTATTTGTTTAAGTTCTGAACTGCTCTTTCCTGCTCTAAAGAATTTGCTTTTCAATTTGGTGTCAGTGAGAGGAAAGCAATGCTTGACTCTCAGCCAGACAATTATGATAAATAAAGACATGAATCAAGTCACCTAAGTTCAAATGTCAATCAACTCTATAAAAACAAGGGTCAAAACTAGCTAAAACTGCTCATTTTGTGAGTTCTGAAATGCACCTTCTGTAATGTTACATATAGTCAAGGACTTACTCTCATTTTGTTGACCATTAGATGCAGAGTAGACAACTAATTCTACTTAAACGGGGAAGCAACAATGAGATTAACCGTAGGTTAAGTGACTGAAAATAGCAACTTTGATCCTCCAAGTGACCAGCTATTTAAATGGAGGAGGATACTTGACAGAAAACAAGCAGGGGACTGAGGAAAACAAGAAAGGGAGCGATACATGCTTGTTTTTTTACATGCTTTTTTGTACTGTTGAGTATTCCTAAATATCTGGTTGTTCAATGATGGAATTCTCCGACTTTCTTTTAAACATGAGTTCAACCCCAGTTTTCCCCCTCAGTAGTTGCAGTTCTTGATTTGAATCTGTCTTTAATTCAAGACTTACAATTTAGGCATATCAAATCAATCATGTCTTAGTCTCTAATAAAAAAAATAATAGCAGCACTAGGAGGTACGTAGTTTCCTATTGTAAGTTTTCTTATTGTAACTTTTCATTATGAATTCTGTTGTATTCTGCCACATGATCTACAAATTGCAAAGGTTGAATCCCTTCCTCTAGTTTCCACGGAGATGAAGGCTCCAGGTTCCCCACGGGTGTTTCTGCAAAATGAATATAACCTGCCTCTTGCCACCTTCCCCTCCAGCTCTCTGCACAGGGTGCTGCTGCTCAGCAATTTAAAGACTTGAAAATTCTCTGACAAGCTCCTTCCTTCTGCAGTTAATGGCTTTTGTATGAACACTGACTGTGAAAAAGCACCATAGGAAAAAAAATATTAATAAAAGTGACTGTTACTGAAATAACCATCAGGCTAGGAATTTGAAGCACATCCTCACGTGGGCCACATTTTCCTCTTCACTGTTTTCTGCCCTTTCTGTTCTGCTTCCCTAAGTGTTTGTGCTGGGCAGCAGAGAAGGGTCAAGGAGTTGGTCTTTCTGAGCAGAAAAAATCCCCACACTGTATCCCATCTTGCTTGGTTTCCCACGGTCAGATGAAGGATTGTAGCCTCAGTCTCTTATAAAAAGTCTCACTCAAATCCTCTGCAGCCTAAAAAGTAGACAGGGTAGAAGAACCTCTGAGTATAAGGAGTCAAAACAAAGATCCAAAACCTCATTCTATTGGCCAGAAATCTGCTACTTCGAATGTAATCTTGTTGTCAGAAGGGAAAGCGCTTACTGTCTCAAAATAGCAGTGCAAGAGGAAAAAAAATTCTTTCTGGAAGTTTTAGTAAAACTGTTTTTCAGATGGGCACGGGAGACTTCTAGGGAGCCGCCTTTTCCTACCTTGCCATCCCCCTGGACAGAGTCAGAAAAAACCCTTTACTTTTTTCACATTGAATTAGCTTAACACAACTGAAAAGCTAATACCAAATAATAATGTAAAATATATCTTGTTTCACTTGTTGGGGTAGGACTTCTGGCTTCAAAGATTCTTTACCACCTTTTCTTGTACTCAGGTGTGGGGAAGACCGATGGCCCAGGTGTGGCTGCAGCAGTGCGGTGTATTTGGTGTTTCAGTTGAATAATAACAATTATTTTGGAGTTCTGAGTGATACAGTAAAGAAAAATACTACAGCATGACAGAGGTGGGAGGATTTGTATGTTTCTTCATTTGTGTTTTCTGCGTGGATTGATGTCCCCCTTCTGCTCCTTCCACTGGTGGGCTATTCCACCCCATGGGCTGTTCTCCCTGGGGAGGACTTTGTTGAGAATTTCATGGGAGGGTCTGGATATAATTCCTCAACTGGCTGTGGAACAGCACACGGGAAATGATGCTGCCTTATAGCTCCTTCCAGTACCTAAATGGGCCACAGGAGAGATGGGGAGGGACTCTTGATCAGGGAGTGGAGTGGTAGGACGAGAGGGAATGATTTTAAACTGGAAGAGGGGAGATTTAGATGAGATCTCAGGAAGGAATTCTTCCCTGTGAGGGCGGTGAGACACTGGAACAGGTTGCCCAGAGAAGCTGTGGCTGCCCCATCCCTGGAGGGGTTCAAGGCCAGGCTGGATGGGGCTTTGAGGGAGGTGTCCCTGCCCATGGCAGGGGGTTGGAACTCAATGGTCTTTGAGGTCCCTTCTAACCCAAACCATTCCATGGTTCTGTGATTGTCCTCTGCTGCTTCTTTCTTTTCAGTATAAAGCCTTGCAAGTGTACACTCCTGTAAGGTACTTGTTCTTTTTCTTGCTGCCTCCAGTAAGGCTTTGATTCAGCCTGTATCAGCATCAGGCAGGTTGAACTGGCAGCTCTTCATGTGGTTGACATGGAATGAAATAATCTATGTTTCCAGTGAAATACGGTTTTTCTTCCTTCTCTTGCACATATCCATAGGTGTGCTTTCACGCGTGCTCTTACTCTCTTTTTCTCTGTACCAAAAAATCAGTCACTTTGCATTTCTTGTAGTTCTTGGCAGTATCTTCTGCTGTATTTTTTTTAACAACTTGTGAATAGAATTCTTTCAATGCAGTTATTAATTAATGCATTTAATTTTTTTCAAATAACCAAAAGGTAATAAATACAATGCCACGTTTTCAGTACAGTAAAGAACATGATCAGGCTGAGGGGAAGCAAGAGAGATTATCCTAAATTTAGTTTGATTATTTCAAGAGTAGTATGTTCTTTGCTTTCCGCTGTTCTACTTTTTACCTACTCACTGGGAAGGAATCTTCTTTCCTATTAGCATTTAACCTATATACTGTTAATTTAGGGCACAGTTAAGTAGAAGACATATTTGGAAAAGCTGTGCTTTCGCCTGTTTTTCTTCAGTAGCCCCCTTCTCCCCCCGGCCCCCTTTTTTGTGTGTGTGTGTAGATATTTATAACAATGGCTTCCATTAAAAAAGAGGACTCACAAGTATCTGTGTAACTGCTGAGTAAACCTTTATTGGGTGAAGGAAGAAGAAAGCAAAGGATCTGTGCAGCACATTAAAAGGGTTGTATATAGTAGTGTGGTTTTCTGAAGCATTCTTCTTCCTGCTGGGCAGGAAGGTCTTTCAAGAAATATGTGAAATCTAAAGCCATACTAGCCTGGGGGAAAAACAGTAAAATATATAGGATATAACAGTGCTTCTTCACATGCTTGCAACAGCTATGACAAGTATTTGATGTAGATATTTGTTCTCTTGGGATGACATTGGTTTTCTTCTCATTGTAAACCATTCTTTTAGCCTCCAGGGTTTACTTTGCAGCCTTTGCATTTTATCTTTGTTCTGTTTCCCACATAACTGAGGAACAAGAAACAATCTATTTAAATTTTTGTAATGTGCTCTCTATTCCTTTATGTTTTACGTCTTTAAAGTATGTTCTACATTCTTCTGTGTGTTCCTCTTCCCCCCCACTTTAATATATTTTTATAGCTTCCTGGTGATTTTTATTGCTGATAGAGTACACGGATGGGAGAGGAATAAGATCAACCTCATATTAAGACTGTATATCCTTCCTTTGGCAAAATGAAAAGTGTCCAGTGATCTCAGAACTCATTTCTGTACAGACCTCCCTTCCCCTCACCTGCTGTAATTCTCGGTGTATTTATTCCTAGCGGAAAGTAGAAGAGGATAGGGAAGAGGTGCTGTGGGATGCAGGATGGATGTGGGGTAGTTTGCTTCATCAGTCTCAGAAATTTTCTAGTGATTTGCAAACTAGCAGCTTTCTCAAGCTCAGGGCACTGATAAATATCCCTGATAATTAAAAAACGTGTGTGTATCTTACACAGTTACACGTGCAAACATAAAACATACACATAGGAATATATAATATTACTTGTTAAATTGTCCAGACAGCTTCCAAGTGAACATTCTTCTGTGAATTGCTTTAGTTGTATCATCAGTGCATTTAAAAGAAGTGCATATGAAAAATGTTTTTTTGACTGTCATCATCAAAACTAATCAAGGTCTGTGTTTATGTTGTCTAATTTAGTCTCAGAATTATTCAATGCAATCAGCTGTTTCAGAGGCTGTGCATGGTTGTACTGAAGAGCAGAGCGCAGAGATGGCATATCCGAAACGAGAATCAAAAGGAGAGAAAGCATTTATCTGCCTACAAATATGTGTTAAGGTTTTCTAGTGTAGGTAGTAATTTACAGTCCAACAGCTGGGCATATTCTGGATTCCTCTTTAGCCTCTTCTTTCAGGATTTCTTTGACAGATGGCACTCACAGATGGACATAACATTCTTAAGGAGCTTACTCTTTCTACTCCTTTACCCGCCAGTAACTCATGATACTATTAGAAATCTAAAAGCTTTGACATGAATTAGCCTTACTTAGCAGACTTTAATTTTTTAATCTTTAGAATATGCTACAGGGTAGTGGTTGTGGAGTTCTTAATCTGTTTACTTAAGTTCTTAGAAGCCAAAATGGAATTCCAATAAAGTTGACATGGCAAATATACAGTCTTTTTTTTTTTTTAAATTGTTATGATAATATTTCTATTCCTGTCTTTTGGAGTAAAAGTGTAGAATGATACAAAAGAGTACAGTTCAGCAACCCAGAAATAGCTCTGTCAACTGAAGTTCACGGAGTTCAAACAAGCTGCTTGGTATTCCCTTGTAATTACATTGAAATCTTAAGTGAATAAATCTAATATTTAAAATTGCGTGGTGAATGACACTTGTTTCTACCACCATCAGCTTAAACTAGTTTGGTTTTCTAGTAAGTATTTTAAAGTATCATCTAATAGACTGCTGAAAAAAAGAGCAAACTGTGTTTAAGATATTTGAATAGACTTCTATGGTAGTTATTTCTCTTTAGCTTTTCTTAGTGTTGTTTCTCGTGATTCATGCAACTTTGGGCTCAAACCCGAAGGCCGTTATTCTCCAAATGTCGACTTCAATAGCTTTTTTTCTCTGATGAATGTTGTTGGTGTGGAGTTTCTGGTGAGGAATGTGAAACTAGAAGCAGAATGATCAGCTCCAAAAAAAGCATTGTGACAGCTGGGCAGGTTAGAGGCGAGAATAGCGAGTGCCCTCAGCCAGGTCCTCCACTGCCTGTATTCGTAGCTTATTAGAAATCTAGAGAACACCAGATGGAGGTAGAGAAATGAAATCAGGTTGTTTTTTTTTTTTTTTCAAAATGCTGTGTAAGGTAAAGGTTCCCAGCTCTTCCTTCACCAATAGTACATGGCTCACCACAGCAAAACTTCTGGTTCACGCTCCATTTTCAACTGTTTTGTTTCTCCAGGGCCCCTCTGGTGTAGGCTGCTTGCTAGGTGAGTAGCCCACTCCCTGCCATCACTTTTTTCCCCAGAGGCTCCTTCATTACAAGTTATTGTTGTGTTTTCAGTGTAGATGCAGTTGGTTAGTCACATAAAGGTGTAATTTGAACACGTATTTTGAACCCTCCTGCCTGCAAGTAGCTGGATTTTGAAGAACCATCAATAAGCAAACACTCCTGACATAAATCCTTTTCTTTTGGAGATATTTATGTTTGTTATACTGCCTATGTATTCCTGAGAGTGTTCTTCTGTAATAACAAAGAAGCATGCACATAGTTACTTTAAATTTACAAACAATTTAGCTAAGGAAAACATAGTGAGAAAAGTAATCCGTGCATCCATGTAATCCTGGAATATGAGGTTCAGATAAGTTGTCCAGGCCGGAATAGTACCTAGTTTGCATCTTCAGCAAATTCCATATGCATTGTGCTACCTAAAGTCTTACTATAAACCTTAGTTTAAAATAAATAAAATAATTCAGTTTTCCTTTATTTTTAAGTTCAAAATTGTTGTACAGTGAATTTCAATGTGATTAACTGGGGAGTCAGGAGGAGGATAGAAAATCAAGTTCAGAAAATCAAGAGACATTAGGAGAAGCTGTGACTGTAGCTGGGGCTCCTGATGCGAGAGGCAAACCGTGCACTGAAGTTATATTTCCATACAACAAACCAGCTAGCCCATCCTTTAAAATTATCTGGCAGTAAGCGTGAACTTTTTTTTGAAATTTGTATGTAATTGGTATGTTTTGGGGCGACAGAGCTATGGTGATCATCATAATTCTGAGACACAAGGAGACTTGCACGCCGTGCCCTGGTGTAGCTGCAGGCTCGTGTGCTGACGCCGTTCTTAGGAGGAGATGAGTCCCCCCTGGTAGCCAGGACTTCTTATGCAGAGAGAACCTGGGTGTTTGGCCACTCATGTAGTGGTACCTGTTGCCTTGAGGCCAATCTCCCCAGCATTTATGGTTTTAACAGTGCCAGCAATGTCAAAGACTGACCTTGATTGCTGAACATTTTGGGTTAAATAGGAGCTTTCTGCTTGTCAGACTTTAGAGCAGGAAGGGGAAGTTTTTCATTTCAACAAATTTTGTAAGCCTGACTACTGCTAGATGTCAAGAAATGATCATGACAATCACCTTATTAATGCTAAGGCTAAAGATGTGTTTTCTCTTGAGCCACAGGAACTCCTAAATATATCTGCTGCTACAACTGAATATGTATATAATATCTCAGTGTTACTGCATTTCAGAATTAATTTGGGGATCTTTGGTGGTATAGGCAGCTTTAATCAGAATTTCAGAATCACAGGATTGTTGAGGTTGGAAGGGACTTCTTGAGATCAAGTGGTCCAACCATCCTGCTCAGAGCAGAGTCCATGGCAGCAGATTACCAGGTGCCGTGTCCGGTTGGGTTTTGAGTCATCCTTTCAAATGAACCATAACTCCGGATCAACTTTGATCAATGAATGATGCCTGACTATTGTTCTATGGTTATGTTGCAACTTGCCTTGTTTCATGTAAGAAACATTTACCTAATTTCCTGAGCGTTGTCTCCTCCTTGAGTTCGGCAAATTGCATTCAATTAGTAGCAATTTTTACTAATTTCCTATGCTGATGTTTGGACTTCTCAAACCAAATTGGCTTTTGTTTCTAAAAATAATTTTTAAAAAATCCCTGCTTGTTTCTCCCATCTTTTATTTGCACATCTTTCAAAACTTCTGTGCTTGTGCCCCAAATATTTTGCGTTCTACAACCGTATAAAAAGCTATTTGAAACTATTGAAATTACCTGAAAAGAAATACAGTACAAGGCTGTCATGGTTTTATGCATGAATTTTTACTCAACAATACTATTCTGTTCAAGAGCGATACGTTATTAAACATTCAAATGTTCAATTCTGTATGTGTGCCAAATTTTATTTTTGAGTTGCTACAAGTTTTTTGGTCAAATGTAAATAACTCAGGTAGGAGACAATCCTGAAGACAGTTACTGCCTTCTATATTCTTGTTTTTTTGGAGAAGGCTAGTTCATTTTTTGCTTTTTGTATTTGTTTGGTTTTTCGATGGTTCCAATATTTGGTAGCAGACTATTTCAATTAACTTCCTTTTTTTGTATTATTTGAACTTTTACCAGTTTCAGGGCGAACTGGATGTCAGACTTCTCCCTTAGCTCCATGACTGTTTGCAGTAAGGAATTGTGTTTCTGATAATGTTTACTGCTCTTTTACTTCATAGGTGTTTAAAATGACATCTGTAAATCGGCGTTGTAAGGTACTAAATTTAAAATGCTTATAAAATGACACAGTGTGTTCCTGGTTTTAGTCTGTAACCTGACAGGACTGTAGAAATAATCCTTAGACATCGCAAGTGACTTTGCCCTGACATCTCTTCAAAATACTGAGTGAGGGGCCGTGCCTGGATGTGAGGGGTTTTGCCACAAATATCTGGTTCTGTCAGTTGATTAGTATTTTAGATGAAAGGCAATAGCTACAGGGAGTATGTAACTGCCAAGCCCTTATCAACAAGAATTTTTCAAATCACCCCTTATATTTATTTTTTTTTAAAGGAGGAAAAAAAAATGGATATGAATAGCTTTTAAAAATAATTATCTTTGGTTTAGAACTGTTATCATATTTGAGAGATCCATTATTTGAAAGGAAATACATATGCACAAAGGCCACAGGGAGACATTTTTCTAAGGTAAATTAATTCTAGGACACTTTATAATATGATGTGGTGGAGCATATATTTATAAGGCAGTAACTGCTCTCGGTTCAAGTGTTCAGGAATGAATATCGGTGCCTGAACAAACTCAAGATGTATATGTGTTGGCTGATGTACTCATTCTCTGTTGTTTGTTATTATTTCCTGTATTAGCATTTGAAATTCATAAAGAACATTGGATACCTTAAGGTAAATACTGTGTTGTGTCCAGAATACTTGTCTGAGTGGCAGAAATTAAAGAGCGGTATGAAACTGTAGAGAAAGGACTGGGAGAGGACTTGGAGAGGTCACCTAATACTTTTCTGCTGCTGCAAGGCAAGATCAAACTATAGCTAAACCACTCCTGACAGATGTTTGTCTAACCAGTTCTCGGAAAAAAAATAAAAATACAGTGGTGGAGATGGTGAAATTTCCCTAAGCTGTTTGTTCCAGTCTCCTACTGTCATTATGAAAGTGTTTTCTAATGTGTCATCCAAATATCTTTCATTGGGATTTGAATTCATTGCTGCTTGTGTTGCCCACACTCACTGTGGATAACAATTCACCTTCGTGTATTTTGCATCCTATACTTCAACTCTGTGGTGCAAGTTCTTTGTTTTAAAAGAGGAATGTAATTACCTTCTTTTTAGTGGATGCAGAAGTTATTTCTCTTAATCTGGATTAGGGATTAAAAAAAAATCCACTTTGGCAGAACCTGTAGTCTGAAATTTATTAAGTTTGGATTCGGTACCTTATTCTGTCTGTCATGTTACCCGTGTACTGCAGCTAGTACATGAAACCTTGACTTCTGTATTGTTTTTCATTTAGTTTTGTAATATTATTAGGAATAAAACTTGATTAGGCAGTGTAACAGTATAAATATAAAATTGCACACACTGGTCAGTAAATAATTACTGTATCACAGATCTAAAACCTTTATTTTCTTGACTTGGTTGATGTTTCCCAGTAATTGATGGTAGTCTGTCCACTGACTTTAATGAGATTTAGATGAATCTCTTGGTGCTGAGAGTAGTGAGATTCTTTTCATAGAGGTGAATTGCTGGGTGTTCCTGGAACAACACATACATAATGATTTATTATCAAGAGTTAATGAGAAAACAAGGGAGTTTTACAGTATTAAGATACTGTTTAAGAAAAAAAAGTTTAACCTTCTCATTGTAATTTTAAAATAAGATTCTTTATAGCATTTCTTTTTCCACGTAGTTGCTTTGCTTATTAAATCCTAAAGTGTTTAGTCTTTGACTGTTCCTATTGACTTCAAGGCCACTGCATCTTTTTCAGTTGCAGGCTTTAGTTTGTTGGCTTTATATAAAGCAGGTTTTGTTTATTATACAAACATGATGCAACTGTTTGGGTGCTATGTAAATAATAAGGTTGTGATCAAAGTTATTCAAATGATTTTTGAATTCAATTGAAATATGCACTTTTTGGCTCCCACCCAGGAGTGGAGGAGTGTCTGTTTAGGAGGAGGCACCGTAGAGTCTTGATAAGAGGCTCGGTTAATGAGGTAGAACATATTCCAGTTCTCTCATGCTGCTATCTCCTGCAGCCTATCTTCTTGGGATTGCTAAAGAATAACCGCCGACTGGCCAGATCTCATTTGGCTCGGCGCACGTCGGTCTCTCTGCCAGACGGAGTGTATTTCCAGTTTTGCTCACTAGAAATGCAGATAAACTGCAGTTGGCAGAATATGGCTACTTTGACTTTGATATAACCCAGGATGCTGTAATGGAAAATAGAAATAAGCTCCTGGACATCAGTGTCCGTAGGTTTGACTGTGAAAAAACTGCATCCATTGACCAGGATTCTTGATGGAAGTTCCCCAGCTGTTTTCCTCCATGGGCTGTCAGTATGGCATCGTTGAATACCTTAATAAAAACTTCACAGGCACCACATTTTCTCCTCCTTTCGCTGGAGTCCTGCCAAAACCAAATGCCTTCATTTTTTTTTTTTTTTTTTTTATCATGGATGTAGCATTTCTGTGTGAGGAGAAGAGGAGCGTAGAAGAAAAGTCTGTTTGAAACACCAGAAGGGAGTGAAACAAAGAGTTTGCCAAATTTCTGTCCTTACTAAGGATAATCCAGTGTTCTGAAGAAATTTTGGATAAAAAGTCCAGGCGTTCTGGCAGTAAGAACTTGGTTATGTTTTTTTAGAGTAGGTAACTTGGCAAAGGATAACATTTCTTGTTGTAAGAGTGGATAATTATAACCATTGATGTCTGCTTTTAACCTTTTGATTTATACTTTTGGGGAATGCTCTTGCATGTATAATGAGAAAATAATGTGCTGTGAAATCCTCAATTAGTAATAAGTTGTCTGGATCAGCTTTTCTGTGCCAGCAGTTACACCTGAAACTAATTTACTTTTCTCATCTGCTTGTATTCTAATTTACATCGGTAGCATTAAAAAAATACTGTGCATGTGAAGATTTCACAGAAAAATAATTTAATGTAAGCTATTCACGTTGTTCTTTGCTATTCAAGGATAGTGTGTCTTGGGGCATGTGACCTGCTTAGGAAAATTATGAATTTCCATGCTTCTCTAATGTTCACATTAGAGATAAGAATTTGTTCTCTGAATTATTCCTTTCTTGGATAGAAAGGAATAATTGGTAAACTGGTAGCTGAGCTATTGAATTGCTTCTTTGATTTCAGACAGGTCCATTTCTTCCTTCAGGCTCAGCTCATGTTCCAGTTGTGGAGTTTAGAACCACATAAGCCCCTCTATGGTCATTTCAGTTCTGCTGCTTTTTTTAAGAGCTCAGCTGGGTTCTTGAGGACAATCTGTTAGTATCCGAAATGTTTATTCCAATAAGGACATATTGAGAGATGCCACCTTTTTTTGATGTTAGTTACAGAGAAGGACTCACCTTTTCCTCCATTTTTGCCTGATCATTTTTGATGGTGTTTTTTTTTTTTTTTAAAGAATAAATACATTACAAATGAGTAACCAAAGTGAGCATATTCTGCGTCATAATTATACAGTTACCAAGAAGAGGGATCCTCCTGGTCACAAAATCTTTAATGCCAGAAGGGCATAACTCACATAAACTCAAATACATGTGCCCATGAGTTGGTCCCCTGGCATCATCTTTGGTATAGTCTGACACACAGTTCTTACATTAAATGTCACTCTCTTTTTGATGTTCTTCCTTTCTGTTTGTCTCATCCCCTGCCTCCATGAGGCTGCCCATAAACCAAAATTAATTTAAGATTCTTCTGTAATCTGCTGTTCCCTGTGCTGCAGACCTGAGGAGCTCCATGTGGTCTTGCACATCAGTGAGTAACACTGATTCAGTGATTCAAAGAATGACATAGATGAACCTCAGGAACAGGTATACTTTGAAACCGTAAGAAGATGATTCAAGTTGGAAGGAACTTAAGGAGGTTGTCGAGTCCAAATTTCAATATGCAAGACCTCACAATTCCTAAAGTTTCATTTAGCATCAGAAATGAATCCAGGAAAAAAGAATACCTTCACATGTATTAAAAATTCTTTTTAGTTTGTTTTCCAGCTGGAATGTGCTATGGATTTAACATGTCTCAAGAGGGAATACTTTTTCTTGAGTCTTACTGAACAAATGAAATTCTACTCTGGCTCATTAACAGAGAAATCAAAATGAATGGCAATAATCCAGATGTCTGCTGTAGTCCCATTTCAGAATGGTGTTTATATTAACACAGTTAGTATGTAAAATGTTTGGGTTTTAATTATGGCTTAAGAAAGTAAACTGTTTTAAAGAGAGGTGAATGAAGTCATCCAGGTAAACGTGCCAATCTGAAGAACAGCTTCCCAAATTAAACCAAGAAGCATTATGAAAAATGGTTCATTAAAGATTTTTCACATTTTTTTCATAAGCCTCCACACTCATTTTCTGTGCAAATGAAGTTTCCATTATCACACAGAACAGAAGCAAATAATGAAAATCTGCAAAACAAACATGAAGAGCATCACTTCATCCGAGCTGCTGTTCAGTGCTTATTTTCTCCTCCAGTCAAGGCCACTGTGGCTCAGGAAAACAGAAGGCTTTCCTGTGCTCTGGGTTGGAGTCGTGGTTAAAATGGACAAATGTATTTTTAAAGAAGTTTATTTAGTCCAGAATTCTCGGTCCTCTGATGCTATCATCAATCATTAAAAAAAACAACAACAAACAAACAAAAAAAACGTATTTCTAAAGATGTTTATTTAGTCCAGACTTCTCAGTCCTCTGGTGCTATCATCAATCATTAAAAAAAACAACAACAAACAAACAAAAAAAAAAACACCAAAAAGCAGGACAGCAGTTTCCTCAGTTCGTATCCCCAGGTGGCAATGCCACAGGACAGCAGTTTACTCAGTTCGTATCCCCAGGTGGCAATGCCACAATAAAGTTGATTTAAGGAAGGTTTGTATTTCTTTGGGTGTGCTGGATGCCCATGTTGCCCTAACACACTGTGGAGTGTACTTGAAGAACTTGGACTAGCTTGGTTTGTACCAGGTCTAACTCTGGCACCTTGTTCCTGTGGCACGTGGGACTCCCCACAGAAGCTGCTCTCAGGGGTAGGGCTGAACTCTCTGGGACTTGGTAGAACTCAGGGGCTCCAGAGGGCACAACGGTGGCATCAGAGCAATTCCCCCAGTTCAATGCTTCTTCCCACTATAAATCTGGTTCATAAAATGGCTTCCAAATGCCTTATACTTCTTGAAACTGAATTATTTTGTATTTCAAGTGAGCAGATCTTCTTCTTTTATTCTAATGAACTAATTACAGAGTTATTAGAGTCGAGTCCTCCATAGCCTTCCAGCCAGATGATATTAGTTGCTTGACTGAGCACCAGTGTAATTGTTGGATGGCGTTGAAATGGTTTGCCCACAATCACCCAGTAATTTATCTACAGAGATTCAGCCCAGTGGTCTATTCACTAAACCGTGTAACTTTTCATTACTTTTGCCAGATTTTAGCTACTTGGTCTGGAATTTTCCTTCCTTATTATCTGCCTGGAGCAGCATCATCTCTTTTCAGGAGCAAAGTCAAGAAACATGCATTGCTTTTCCTGTATCAATTTTGAATGAATAAAATAATTCTTAAAAATCCTGTGAGAAAGTCTTCTGCTCTGGGATGTGGAGGCACTGTTGAAATTCAGGAGAGAATCTTCCTTGAGTCGTGGACATTCTTCTGCCCCCGATCTAGATATATTCAGGTTATAATTTTCCACCCAATACGCCAGATGTTATGAATTTCAAAGAAGCATATGCAGAGTTTGGCCCCTGAATGTTTTTCAGTTTTCTTGTGCTGCAGTTTTGTGCTGTTTCAGAGCTGTCAGGATGAAGGGACTTCTCTGCAATTTGGGGAGATGTTGGCAAATAGACACCGGAGACAGTGTGAAGCCTCTTTGTTGTTAATAGTGCTCTTCCTTTCAGTGCCAAAGAGGGTTCCTGTGCAACAGAACAAAATTTGGACATTAGAGGGGTAGGAATCCAATGGGAAGGGAATCTCGGAAGCGACAATGAGGAAATACTGACTGTTCCTGAGATGGGAGAAAAAAACATCGATTAAATGTGTATGTACAGGGGGACCAGGACTTAGGAGTTGAAGAAGCCGAGTGTGAAAGGAGGAGACAAAAGGGGAGGAGATTTGGGTCTGACAGGCTGTGGAGGGTTGGACATCTCCCCTTTTGAGGTGAGCCTGGGAGGCAGGGGGTAATGGGAGTAAAACTGCGGCCAAGATGGAAGTACGGGAGGAGGGAACAAGTTCATACAGTGGGGAAACAGGGATAAGCTAGGGAATGTGGAGTGGATGTGAAGAAGACCATGCTCTGTTTAGAGCAGGAGCAGAATAATTTCTCATCGCTAAAGGGGAGTCACTAAATGACATTCAAACAAAAACCTGGAACAAACCTCATAATTCTAATGGAATCTAACAATCTAATGGAACGTAACAACTGTGGGCTCAGTAGAGATGCGTGTTTATGACATATTTTTCCCCATAATCACTACCTTCAAACTCCTCAGTTACACTGGCAATAATTACTCCCCTTCCTTCTTCCCCTCTGGGCTCATAATTTTCTTAACTTTCCCTTTGCTTAGAGCCCGCTCTGCTCTGCAGATGCCAGCGATTCCTGTCTTCCAAACTGTCTTTTATTAACCCAGTTCAGTTGAATTCAGACCAGTTGTTCCTAACCCATACCTTCTGTTTCAAGAGCTGTAAAGAATTTGTATGCATTAAGTTGGTCTCTTTTTTTTTTTCTCCTTAACTATAAAAATTGTTCTTATGTAGTTATTACTGAGTCTTACTAACTTTGCTTTGCAAGAAATACTTGTTCCTCTGAGTGCTCTTAATGGTGTTTTGCAAGTTTGGTTTTGCAGAGTGTTGACAACAGAGTGTGATTTTTCATGTTTTTCGTGTTTTCTGCTATTTCGTGAGATGGAATGGGGGAGGTTGGGATGATGATGATTATTGCTATTATTATTTCTCTTGGGAATATATTAAAAGATAGAAGATGGATAAATGGAGCCTCAAGGGTGACTCATGTTTTTGTTTCGCTTGAACTAGGTCCAGCTTCTAAGAGGAACTTGATTTTTAGGTGCATGTTTTTGCAAAGTGTTTAAAACTGAAGTTATAATTCCGGAGGTCTCAATAGCATGTGTTTGTTTTTATTTAGGAACATGTTTAAGGAATGTTTTTGGTGGGTGAATATAAAATAAATAAAACTATCTCAATCTGGAGGTTGCAACTTTTTGGAATACTCAGTGTCAGCAAAACTCAAGTGGAAGAATGTTATTTAGAGAATGGACTCAATTAATTTTTATGGTTTACTTTGTAAAGACTTGTCCATATGCTCAGCTGTGAGCTGCAAAAGTATGATTTCTGAAGGAGCATTTGCTTTGGATTTAATAAATGTTTCTGGATGTTGGGAAGGTGGTTACAATTTGTTTTCAGCATGGGTCGCAGCCTGTCTTTGGGTAACGTTTTGTTTCTTCAAAACAACATACTATTACCATATTAATTGTCACTTGGTGTGTAACAGCGTGACACCTTCATGCTATTGCTCCTATAGTGTTGCTTAAGGTGTGGTTGTTTTTTTGGCCCTTACAAAACCTTACTCTCATGTGCAATGTGAATATCTCAGCTTGTGAATATATTAAAATTTGCAAACCAATTAATGACGTTCATTTGTAAGTTGTCTGAGGAATGAAACAAAGTCAGGGCTTTGCTTGGTTTTAGTTTGTTTTAGGGGGGTTGATCTTACATCTTATAAATGGCTGTTCATTGTGAAAGTATTTGTAGTACTTTATTCATACGCTTGTAATTTACCTTTTGAATATAATAGATAAGGTTAGAGTAATAATGTAATAACATCACGTATTTTAAAAAGGTAGCTTGATGGGTATTTCTAATAACTGTACTTTAATAAAAAGGAATTTCAGCATTGGAACCTAGTTTGCAAGTTGAACAAATCTGGCTCTGGTAACTTAGAGATCATATAGATGCTTTCTAATTTTTACTAAAATTAACAGGCATGATATGATTTGATCCACAGCCCCTGTCATGAAATGTCCCTGGTGCAAATTTCATCATATGATAAGTGATTATTTTCCACCTACTGATCTCTTGCAGGGTTTGAGTGATAATGGTGTTGCATAGTTAATGCTTGCGCTATTTTTGTATACATTTTTGTACTAACTCTGAAATGTGTTTTATTTGCAGGGATATTAAACCAGACAACATTTTGATGGATATGAATGGACATATTCGACTAGCAGATTTTGGTTCTTGTCTGAAACTGATGGAAGATGGAACGGTAATTTAGAAAGAGTGATATATTCCTAAACACCTTTTCTGCAGTCCTTTGCTAGCTGCTAAAATATGTGGTAATTAAGAGAAAAGGTGCCTTATGTCAAATGAAATGGAATTGTGGTGGTATTGGAATGTGACTATCCTTGGTCCAAAACATGACTACACTTTGCTTGGAATTACTGTATATTAAAATCTTTTTAGATGCATATAGTCAAGTCATGAATAAACGGAGAGAAGCGGCACTATCAGTACTGAGTAGGTGTTTGTTGAGGAACTATGAATCTCTCAGTTTTGAGCTCTGAGCTCTAATCTTTGTTGAAAATGTAAGCTTTAGCGTAAGCAGGATGAGATACAATTAGCATATCATTATATTTTAGTAGTATATTTAAACTTGCACAGTATATAGTAGGTGTGACTAGAAGGTAATTCCAGTGTGTTAATCACATCCCAGAGTTTTACAAAGCATTTGAGTTAATATATGTGCTTAGCTAATCTATAATTACTTAATAACAACTGTAAGCCAAAGAACTGACAGTTTTCTACTTTCTCTGGTATTAAATATTTGTTAGAGTTGAGCAGAAGTATGTTATTGGGATGCCTATTAATGTAGTGCCTTGGATGCTTACATATTTCTTTATGAATTTAAAAGCTTTTAGTGTGTTTAGTTGCTATTTTTATAACCAGAATACTAGGCTAAATATATATATACATGCTCAGTGCCACAAACAACAGTGTCTGTAACGATGGAAGTTGATTTGAGTCCTGGAAATGTAACTCCTACAGGTCCAATCCTCAGTGGCAGTTGGGACACCAGACTACATCTCACCAGAGATCTTGCAGGCCATGGAAGATGGAAAAGGGAAGTATGGGCCCGAGTGTGACTGGTGGTCCCTCGGCGTTTGCATGTATGAAATGCTTTATGGAGAAACGCCCTTTTATGCTGAGTCCTTGGTGGAGACCTATGGGAAAATAATGAACCACAAAGTTAGTGCACTTTCTCTTTCTGTCTCTCTCTACGCTAATTTTTAATAACTAATAGGGTAGCTGGAAAGCTTATTCAAAAATAATTTTTATTTTTACTTTTTATGTATTAATTATATTAATGTTCATAAACGTAGAACAAAAAAAAATGTTTCCATGTAGTAAGTTTATGGTTATGGATTGCAGATGGCTTTGCTTTGGGATAAAGTGGTTCGAAACTGAAAATGTGGCTTTGGAAACAGGGCTGTTAGATCGCTCTGTGGAGTGAATCTTGGCTACATGACATCACTCCTTTTGCGTTACTTCCTTCTGGCGGGGTCCATTGGTTGGCTTGTGCAGAAGGTTCTTAAATGTTCTTCCACATGGAGGTAGCTGTAGAATTCAACAGTGTATGAGAAATTTAAATAAAGAGGAAAAAAATAGGAGGCAAAAAAAATAATTCAGTAGTTTCTGTCCTTTGGGGAAGTCTTTTTCCTAGAAACCTTACTGGATGTATGTAAGAACCAGAGTATTTGCGCATTTCTTTTTTTACGTAGCGATTTTCACTAAGAAGGGCAATTTTCCAACTTTTTCTTGGTAATAAACTATTTTCTCTTATTTTAATCTTTAAGGAGAGGTTTCAGTTCCCTGCGCAAGTGACAGATGTCTCTGAAAGTGCAAAGGACCTTATCCGAAGGCTCATTTGTAGTAGGGAGCATCGACTTGGACAAAACGGGATAGAAGATTTTAAGAACCATCCCTTTTTTGCTGGGATTGACTGGGACAACATTAGAAACTGTGAGGCACCTTACATCCCAGAAGTCAGCAGCCCCACCGATACTTCAAACTTTGATGTGGATGACGATTGCTTAAAAAATTCTGTAAGTATAGAATTAACGTTTGGACAAATCCGCTTTTGTAGTATATTTTACTACAAAATAGATGTAAACACAGTTTTTTCAGTGTGTTCACTGTTTTCTGTGTGGAAAAAAAAAGGGCTGCTTTGGAGAGCTATAGGGGGAATCCTTCAAACACCTGTGAGTAAGGACTCCATCCCTGGTGGTGTTCAAGACCAGGCTGGATGGGGCTTTGAGCAACCTGGTCTAGTGGGAGGTGTTGGAACTCGATGATCTTTAAGGTCCCTTCCAACTCTAACCATTCTATGATTCTATAACTGCAGTTCACTTCTGCAAATTCATTGCAACTTCGCACATATTTGACTAAAACATACATCTGTTATTTGCAGTAACAAGTTCTTAGTGTCTATGTCTTACAAAAAATAAAATATTTACATGTAGTTAGTCTGCAAGACACAGTATTTCAAGTTCTTAGTGTCCATGTCTTACAAAAATTAAAATATTTCCATGTAGTTAGTCTGCAAGACACAGTATTTCTAGCAGAGCATTGTCGGGGCTTGTACTAAGTTTGCATAATGGATTTTATTGTAGTGCTCTGCTCTAATTGTTCATAGCTCTGTCAGATTCCATTCAGTTCTTCCCACTAAAATTTTTCCAGCTTGTTTTCTGACTTGAGTTGTGTTTTGGAAAATTCAGGAGAAGTGTTACAGCCATTTCTTCAGGAACAATCTTAGTGAGAAGAAAATTATTTTGCCTTTGCTTAAAAGGCTTTGCAACTGTTGATTTTTAACAACTTTAGTATTTCACTGAATTTTTAACAACTTTAGTGTTTCTATACTTATGAACTGGGACTTTAACAGATGATAGAGGTCTCAGCATCAGAGGAATTCTTCATGTTGTCTCCTTGGAAATACTTTTTTTTGGGGTGTCTGTTGCAGAAACCTGCTGTTTACATGTGAGGTGAAGCATTTTCACCATTTTTGCTTTTGTTTTCTAAACTGCCTGTGCATCTCTGTTCCACTGAGCTTCCTAGACCTAGGGATAAGTGGTAGGCAATGTGAGTTTGTAGAGGTTCAAATAATACAGCGACAGGGTTATTTTAGCCTGAGGAGAAGCTCAAAAGGTGTGTCTTGGTTTGTATTTCGTTGCTAGGAAAAAGGAGCAATGAAGGAAGAAATGGTCAAAATTCTAATGGGATTAGAAAACCTGGTTGTGTTACTTCTTTCTAGTAAATGTCTGACTGTTGTTCTCTCCAAACAGAGATAACCTGCTCAGAGTTGGTAATTCTCCAGGCAGGAAGCCCTGCTGAAAATAGCATAGAGGAGTAGAGGAGGGAATAAAAGGTGATAGTCTTTGTGCTAAGAGCTTCTTGGAAAAAATAAGGAGGAAATTGGCTTTTAATATGTGTAGTACTCTGCTTTCCTCCAACGGTAGCCTATTTAAGTAGAAAAGCTTTTTTTGTACCAGCATGCTGTATTTTTGTATATTGCATGCTATTATGACTAGATCTAGGTGATGCCATTTCATATTTGGACTGTAGACAAAGATACCTGTGAGTGTAATTAATATGATATTATCACTAACACTTCACATCTGGTTAAACTTGAAAATCTTTTAAGTCCAGTAGGATATTACTTACTCAACTATCCTATTATTTTTCTAGGAAACAATGCCTCCACCGTCACACACTGCATTTTCTGGCCATCATTTACCATTTGTGGGTTTCACATACACAAGTAGCTGGTAAGTTAAGAGTTCCAAAGTTGTCTGTAGGATGGTTATGTATTATCTTCAGTTTCTGTCTCTGAAACCAACTGCAAACAGATACCAAAGAATGTGGTTTATTGAGGAATTTGCTAGGCCATAAGCTAAAATGCCATCTCTCCAAAAGAATGAGTTCTCTGTAGGTAAAACTTACATGAATTTAAAGGTCAGCACTTGTGTTCAGAGGAATTTGGTTGAGAAAGGTGGTTTTCAGACAATATATAAAGTCAGCTGCGTATGACAAAGTTAAGACCAGATGTGTGGAACCAGCTCACTAGACTGAGCTTATTAGACTTCAAAAATGGCTTTATTTCTAGTGCTTTGATATTCTTGAAGTCAATGGAAATTTTTTTTTTTAAACTACTTTTGTTGTTATTTGACATGAATGTGGTACTTATCATGTTCATCTCTCCTGCTGGATTAAACAGTCACAAGGAAGTCCATGTTACGCTCCTTGCTCATTTATGAAAATAATTAAATAAATAATGTTTGCAACCATTGAAAAGCCAGGCCTATGTTTCTGCAAACACATGTGCTTAGTGCTGGTTATGTGCCATGTCCTGTGGACTTCAAAAGGATTATCTGCATAAGTAGTAATATGTGTCCACGAGCATCCACAGAATCAGGGCACAGCACTTCTGATACGTACGTGCTCTCGTTGTCACGTGGTAATTTCACACCAGTTGTTGTGAATTGCTGTCTTTAAAGTATTTGGGAAACTTGATTAATTATTAAAAAAAAACCCAAACTGTTGCTGTAATCACCCTTACTATCTACATTGTTGCTTTTTGCTATCTGACTAATGTAGACTGTCCATAATGACCAGGAGTTCATTCACTTTTATATAATAAATAAATGCATTGAGGAGATCAGTCACGCTGGGTAAAAAGGAATTCAGTTTTTAATGACCACATACTAACAAGGTGTTATTTGACTGTATAATGAATTGGCTAGTGATTCACAATTTAAACAACTATTTCTTGGGTTTTAGATATTTTTTGTAAATTATTTTAAACGCAGCCTGTAAATTAGCTAGTGATTCACATTTTAAACAACTATTGCTTGGGGTTTTAGATTTTTTTTGTAAATTATTTTAAACGCAGCCTGTTGTAATATCCAGTACTGTTTTATTCCCCCCCCTACAGTGTGCTTTCAGACCGCAGCTGTCTAAGACTGACAGCTGGACCACGCTCCATGGATCTCGATGCCAGCATCCAAAGAACTTTGGAGGATAGTTTAGCAACAGAAGCTTATGAGAGGAGAATAAGACGCCTAGAACAGGAAAAGCTTGAACTTAGTAGAAAACTGCAAGGTATAGTCATTAAAAAATAAATAATTTGATCACTTTTTTGTCTTCGATTAGCTTGCAGCTTTGTCACCTATGTTTGTACTATGGAAAAAGATAAATATACTTCCTAGAATGCTTTCTAGGAAGAAAAGAATTCTCTTCCTTACTTCTGTTGACAGATTAAACTTCTGTTACTCTTTATCCCTGAAATTTCTCACATATGTAATTTCTTACAACATGCTAACTTTGTACAAAATGTGCCTTCATTCCTTTGGCATAAAGATTTCATTCTTAAAATCTCTTAAGAACTTTGTTTGTCCAACTGAAAAATTGAATTACTGAAAAACTGGCACTTCGTAGTTGGAAATTATTAACTGTAGAATCTTCAGTGGAGAGTCTTTTGGGATGTCTTAATTTATCAGTAATATCTTTTTGACCCCCTCACATGTCAGGCATGTGATTTGTCCCTCTCTCTTCCATCATTTTCTAGAGTCCACCCAGACAGTCCAGGCTCTGCAGTATTCAACAGTGGATGGCCCAATAACAGCAAGCAAAGATTTAGAAATTAAAAGTTTGAAAGAAGAAATCGAAAAGTTGAAGAAACAGGTAACAGGTATGCTATAAATATTAATGTAAAAATTGCAATGAGAAACTGTATTTTGACAAGATTTTTTTCTCGTAATGTAATGCTGGCTTTACTTCACTTTCTAAAAGAGTCTTCTAGTGTATTTTTAGTGCTCATTTCACCCTTGATCTTCATTGGTAGCTCAATATTTTCTACAAATTCAACTTGATATTCAGTACTTCAGTAATTCCAGTTGTAAGGGAGAAGGAAGATTTCAGTAACTTCTGCTCTTATTATTAGTGGTAAAGTTCCACCAGTTTGAAATCGTGGTGTTGCTAATTTACAGGGGTGTGAATCATGCTCTACCTGGGAACTTGTGAAACCATGACCAGTTTCCATAGTACTACCTTCTATTTCCCCCCTTCCTTCTGCAACGTGTGCTGCAAGACTTCAGCTGAGCCATTTTAATATTCTTAAAAACATTTGGTGGAAAGATGATTTGTTACAGTTTGAGCATCAATTGATATTTTTCATTATCTCATTTTCTGTTGAATTTTCCTTGGAAGGGCCCAGTTTGTGAGATGTGATTATGTTTCCTTCGAAACCCCAGAGGTTTATAGCGTGCTGTTGCTTAGTCCATTGCAACTGAATGTGGAGTAAAAGCTAATTCAAACTGGAGATGTGGGTTTCTGAGTATTTTCTTGAAATGGTACTTCTAGAAAAGTTTGGATTATCTGGAAGATGGCCCTTGAGGATGAAACTCCAGCAATACTGAGTTTTCCAAGTGGCAGGGACTAGTGAAGGGTGTTTTCCATAAGAGGACGCCACCGGTCATAAGGCTGCAGTTCCATGAAGCAGCAGAATTGACCAAACTAAACTCTGCCACCAAAACAGGTCCTGCTCACAGCTGTGTGGCCCATCTCTGCATGCCCCAGACTGTCTCTTGACTTCAGTTCGCTCAATTAAAGAAAGAACTATTTAGATACGGAGAATTTAATCAACTTATTATCTAATAAATCAATGCAAAGTGGGCAATAGAAGCCTACGAGGAAAGGAAGGTGAGAGGAGGAAGAATCACCTCTCAGTTCTGCTGTCAATGAGCTATCATTTCTTACAAAACCATACATTTATTTCCATTTAATTCCTTTGCTTCTGAGAGTTAACAAAGATTTTATGATAACTAAAAATGTGACTATCAAGTGTCTCAGTACTTTAAGTTTGAAAAGTGCTTTTGAAATCTGTGCAGATAAAGAGCTGAATTTCTTTAATTAATGTCATACTGCCTTTCTTTAGAACTGACAAACTAGTCAAAAAGCAAGGATCTACTTAGCCCAGTATCCTGTGTCTTTACAAAGGCTGCTGGAGACGTTTAGGGAAAGATCCAAAGAAATTCGATATATCCAAATACACCTTTTTTCCACCCTTAGTCACCCAGATTTGGACAATTCATATTTTAAGAACTTCCACCGTGTTGAATATGGCTGTTAGTGAACCAATTTTCTGTCTGTTTAATACCTTTTTAGCCTACTTTAAAGGCAGACTACTAATACTAATATTCAGTATTTTGGATTTGATGCTCTGAACTATGTTAAAGGGAATTTTCTCTCTCGTCGTTCATAGCATAGGACTGCTGTTACCCTGCTCCATAACAATTTCTGCAAAATAGGATCTTGAGAGCAGAGGCATCTTCACAGAGAAAGAAAAGGAAGTACAGCAAGATGGTTTTTATTTAGGAAAATCAACAAGATGGATAGAGACTGTGAGATATTAGGGCTAGAACTGTAGAAATGGAAAGGACAAATCTGATTCCTCTTGTCCATCCAAATCGGAAAATACCTGCATTTGGTGCCAGAGAAAACTCAGACACAATTAGCAGTAGATGGCTCTCTGTTATATGTTCATATCTTACCTGTTGATAGGGAAAAAAGAAACAACAACAGCGAGAAAGGTTGGAGGAAACTACAAAAAAAGATTTGTTCTGGTTTGTGTTTGTGAAGAGACTTCATTCAGTTCCTGACGGTGTCAGGAATGCGAGCAGCGACACCCACAGAAAGAATAACTTGAACTTAATTTCCAGGCATTTTAGTTGTTGCATTTAGACTCTGGCAGGAGCATGCGAGGTATGAACCACCGACTGCAGCACCCAGATTATATGCTGTTAAAATGGTGTAGTCTGGAAAAACTCTGTTCGAGATACGCAGCTGGAGAGCTGCTCTGCTGTGAGGCAGCAGTTTTGTATTGTGCTATAAGCATTATTTTTGAATGTGAACGTGGCTTAACCAGCTCAGGGAGGATCACTCTGCTTTGCACGATGCCGTGTGTCAGGACAAAGGGGTTTGTGAAGTTTCTCTGCGATGCCGTGTGCGCTGGGTCAGGACAAAGGGGTTTGTGAAGTTTCTCTCCAGCCAAATGTCCCTCCATTTGCTGCTGTAATGAGGAAAAAGACAACGCGATCAGAAACCTCTGTTCAATCTGCTTTTGGCTCTTTGAGACCACTGAAAAGCAATATATACAAGAGCAGCTTTTGAATGGCACTAGCCCTTCGTAGAAAAGCATCAGGATCAGCTTTAAATTATATTCTTGACTCTTGAGTTGCAACTTAGATTTTAGCTCATTGCTGAAGGTATTACTCTCATCCTTTGGTAATTAAAAAAAAAAACCCTACATGAAAAAGGGGTGGGAACATTCCCCAACAAAACTGATATATAAAAGTAGTCAATGTCTGGTTAATATTGAGAAGATTTTCCCTTAAGTACCCAATAAGAGTTTTCTCCTTCCTGCCACATACATATTTGTGTATTTATTCCTGGATAATATGCTTTTGTTGTTTGAGTTGGAAGTCAATAACGTGATCAAATGAGGAACATGTAGAGTTGTCTAAAGCATCCCCAGTCACCACAAAACTTCCTCAGTATATACTTGAATGACTCGATGACTTGTCTGGCCCACAATAAAGCCATTAGTTAGAAGACACTCAGTTGCGCCTTGAGTTGTAACTAATACAAGCTAATTCAATAAAATTGGAAAAAGGGAATGTTGTATTTTACTTGATTTGTTACTTTGTTAGATAGATTTTAAAATTAAATTAATGACAGAATACAGGCAGAAACCAGATGATGATCATGTCTGAATGCTTCCAAATTTAGGGAAGCCAGTTCCAGGTTTTCTGGGTGGTGTTTAAAATACCTAAATTTCCAAATCTAGATCTGATGAACTTTAAGAAGGTTCAGGTGCAGAGCTGAGCTTTATGCTTTGGGCTCATCTCTTGGGCAATTACATGTAATGTAATAACATCCTACAGTGAGTGTTTGCATATATTAGCTAAAATCTTAGCAACAACTAGGGTGATTAGATGGAAAATTACCATTTCCTACACATATGTAACAAGTAGCTTTTGGTTATATTCTTTAACCTGTTTTACTGCCTCTTCTGGAGCTGCAAGTGTAAACACCTGCTTAAAAAGGTAATAAAAAATGAACACAAAATTCTGTCAAATTCAGGAGTGTCACCGGGAGGACCTTAGAAAAACTACATTTTTCTTGTCTATCTGGTTTTCCAGGAAATGACAAGCTAGCATATGCTTTCAATTTTTGAGGTCAAAGTTATAATTTTTGTTCACTAAGTTACATAGGAGAAAACTTTGAGGAATCTTTAATATTGCCAAATATGTAAAGGGCAGAGATGGAAGAAGAAAACAGAGCTGTGGAACAAAGTAGTTCATGCACGGAAGAGAGATTTATCTTGGCTCAGCAGAGCCATATATAAACTTTCTTTTTGCTGGTGACTTCAGAGCAGACTACATAAGGGAGGCAGTTAATAATTTCTGGCTTTGAGCTACATCTCTTATTTAAATGCATTCTTTTAAATTTTTAAACAAGAGTCAATGAATTAAAACAACAGTGAATATTTGTCTGGGTATAAGTTAATGGTATTCACTTGCTTATAAAATTATTGTGTTTCAGAAATTACAGCTCTTAGAAATGTATGTGTTTTTATCTTTTCTTTCTCCAAGAGCCAGCGTTTTAGGGTTGCATTTATGAAAATGTAGTAAAAGGCTCTTAATAATGAGTATAGATGGGTTCCTGTTCTGTGGGTAAATACATACGGTCTGAAAACCTGCCACAACTGGAATCAAAGGCAAAATGTCCAATAACTTAGAATTAAGCTACCTTCATATATATATATGTATTTATTGCTTTAAATTCTTGTTTTGAAGTGAAGGACTAGAAGGAAAAAAAACCACTCACTGGCTAGAAATTTTCAGTTGTTGAATTCTATGGATTTCAACTTTTCATTTGTAGCATTTGAGCTTATGTATATGATATTATTTAGCTGTGGAGTAGAAATGTACTGTCATTGTATAACTGACAGTTGGCAAGAGACTGACTGTAATAGTTTTCCTGTATTTATAGTAGTAATAAAGCAGATCACGTAAACACAAGTGGTTTTCACACTAGAAATAAGTAAAATTGCCTGAAGTTAATTTCAAGTGTATCAAGAGGAGAACGTTTGGCAGCTCTTGAGTGACCCATTACTTTTACTATTTCTTTATGGGGGAATTTGGGGAGAGGAGGGAGACTGTTTAGAATTGCAGTGTAATAAAAGATGCGTTATATA
Source organism: Calidris pugnax (assembly GCF_001431845.1). Lineage (NCBI taxonomy): Eukaryota > Metazoa > Chordata > Aves > Charadriiformes > Scolopacidae > Calidris > Calidris pugnax. The sequence goes on from NW_015090922.1 coordinate 1,399,342, forward strand.
TTACATCACAGTGCATAAAAGTCAAATGTATAGGTCATGTTAAAGCATACATTACAGAATTATGTATAGTGCATGATGATTTTAATGTGAAAAGACAAGTTGTTATTCATGTTGTTTTGCAGCGAGCTGTGACCTTTTATTCTGTTCTCTTAAAAGCAGATAATGGCAGTTGAAATAACTTAGATAAGAATTGCATTATTTTGTGATTAAACGGAATCCAGAACAAATACTGAAGTGGCTTCAGGCAGCTTAAACTATGCTATTCTAGAATACTGGGTTTTTTTCCTTAACATATTTAGGAGTCTGTTGCTTTTTCTAGATTCTGGCCAGCTGGAACAGCAACTTGAGGAGGCCAGCACTGCCAGGCGGGAGTTGGATGATGCTTCCAGACAAATAAAGGCTTTTGAGAAACAGGTCAGAACGCTGAAGCAAGAGAGGGAAGATCTTAATAAGGTAAAAGCATTTTGTCAGCAACTCTTCTAAACCCTAAAGAGTATTTTATTTTTTGTTCGTTTTCCTTGAAATAACTTTCAAGTGTGAAATTAATGAGCAGACAACAAATGTGTAGCGTTGTCCTACTTTGCTTTCTGCCTCTTTTTTTGATGACAAGGACATTATTTAATGCGTTGTATGTATGATTGTTGGGTTGTCCTACGTTACTGCTAATAGATAGTGGCAAACTCCATGATCTAAATTGCATGGTGGCTGCAAAGAAGGGGTTATGGCTTGAGATTAAGGTAGTGGTTAAGAAGACAGAGTAGAGGAGAACTATTCCAGACAACTAATTTAATCTGAATTATGGGTGAGACTATAGGAAAAAATGTTAGGAATATGGTATTAAGGTTGTATTGCAGAAGTGTTTGCAGAAGAGAGATGTGAAAAATTGCCCAAATATAAAAATTCCAAAGTAATTTCAAGTAACTATAGTTAAATAATACTGGGGTTTATTTCTTCTTCTCCTCTGTCTCCCTAATCCCTTGTTTTCTTATTTATAGCATACTGGTTTTCATGGCTCTTTTTCGGTTTTGTGGTTAAATCAACCTGTAATCAGGTGTGAAATACGTTAGCCTATTTCCCATCATGATTATATTGACCCAGTATTTTAGAGTCCACACTCAATGTGCCATCTGTATTTAACGCAGTTTGTTTTAACCATTAAAGCAATTAAAACCTTGAAAGCTGCCAGTTTGTCCAGGAAAGACCATCTCTCTTCTAAAACAACTTGTAGCCATTTGGACTTCTTTTTAACAGCCTTAGAAAATGCTTTTTAAATTCGTATAGATGTCAAGAGTGCCAAAAATTAATACTTCCTGCTGCTCTTCTTTTCATCCTCAGACTTGCTTTTCCTTGCTTCTTTGTTCTGCTCCAGTTTGGCTGAACATCATTAAACCATTTAAACTGTTGTGGTCCCTCAGTGTAGTAGCACAGATTTAGGACACAGCGAGCTTTGTGAAAGGTCTAGTGCTGGAGAGTTAGCACCAGCAGTGTTATTTCAGTGGGTCCTTTTACAAGAATAATTATGATATATTGCTGTTAATCACTGCAGTGTTTTGTTGCCTCTAACTCTCTGTAATATTTGATATTATGGTACAGTGTGTGGAAATCCTACTCGCCATTGCAGGTCAATTTTCAAAACCTTCTAAAGTAAAAGTTTTCATAGAGCAGAGTTTTCCACACACTTTTGCTAATCGTTTAGCAGTTGAGATAAGTGCTGTTCTTTTTATTCATTGAAGTAGTTCTTGAAAAACTATGCTAATGACACTTTTAATTAAGAAAGCAAAGTATTTTTATATTTTAGTGCAAATGCTTGAAAACCTTTGGTTTTAACCTATAATAAGAGAGTAAATTCTGACTTGGTTTATGTTTATGCAGTTTTACTAACTTCAGTAGTGTAAAACCTGGCCTCTTTCCTTATTTATAGAGGTACACAGTCTGTATAGTGGATGCATTCATGAAAAGCAATGAATCTATAGTTTCTGTTCACTCTGGAGAAGGTGTTAGACGCGCATCCAAAGACAAGAAGTGGCCTTGCAGCTTTCTAGGTTTATTACTTAATTCTATTTTTTAAACTGTAGGAACTGGCAGAGTCTAGTGACAGATTAAAATCCCAAGCCAAAGAGCTGAAAGATGCCCACAGCCAGCGGAAATTGGCAATGCAGGAGTTCTCAGAGATGAACGAGCGGCTGACAGACTTGCACTCTCAAAAACAAAAGCTTGCCCGCCAGCTCCGAGATAAGGAGGAAGAAATGGAAGTGGTGATGCAAAAAGTAGAAAGTTTAAGGCAAGAGTTACGCAGAACAGAGAGACTTAAAAAAGAAGTAAGTGGTGAGAAGACTGTTTAGAATTTATGAAATAGTAGTTGTATGTAAGGTTTTGTGACAAAGTAATTTTTTTTTTCTGTTATCTGTAAATCTTTAACTCTTTGATTGTTGTTTCAAACAAAAAACAATGTTGTTTTGTTTTTTAAGAATTTGAAGTGTCCATTTTAGTGCTGGAGATTTATCTCTTATACTGAAAACAGTCGATAGATTTTGAAAAAAAAAAAAAAAAAAAGTTGAAGAATCCTACCTATTAAAAACGTATGTACTTTTGTAGCTGGAAGTCCAAGCTGAAGCTGCAGCTGCTGAGGCATCCAAAGACAGGAAATTGCGAGAGAGGAGTGAACAGTACTCTAAACAGTTGGAAAGCGAAGTAGAAGGGCTAAAGGTTAGTCTTTTTTGATATTAACACCTGCAAACTTACTGGTCGAGTAGGACTTGGCTCTGTTTGATTGCTTTCAGCTGGAGGACAAAAAGGTATTGTCAGTTTGTCACTTCAGGTGATGCTGATTATTAATGCCAGTGCCCATCGTGTTATCACCCAGAAAAATGAACATTTGCCTAACGCACTTCTCAGACCGGTGTGTTCACCACTCACTCAAGTATTTCTTAATAATCGATGGTTTCTTGCCAACTGTGTTTCATTATTACTTTGTTTAACTTCATGTGTTAAAAGCATTTTATTTCAGTGTAGGATGGTTGAGTAGTTGAAGACAAGCCTGCAGCTTACGCAGGTTTCTTTTGGGTGTTCTGTGTACTGTGCTGTTCCTCAGCATGGAAGTCAAAAGAAGGATGGTTTCCTCCACGATAGATGTCAGCTGATGTAACCATAAAGGAAAAATTTTAGCGTATTCTGCCTCTCAGCCAAAAGCTGAGACGTTTTTGCACAAGAGCAGCATCGAGCATGAAGAATTTTGTTTGTATCAATGAGATTGCTCACACACGTATGTGTTTTAAGGAGCAGAAACTGAAGCAAGCCGAGAACGGTCACTGTCATTTCATTCTACAATTTAGCATTTTATACAGTGCTCTGAAGAAATTAGACTTTCTCAAAAATTAAATGAGAGGGTTTTTCATTTCCGCGTGAGGATTGCTGTTCATTTACAACAAAATCCTCTTCCCAATGTTTTGTCCACTAGGATAATTCTGAAGTTTTTGTGCAAAATGTCAGATTAGGCCCATTCTAGTCTTCATTTGCATTAATAACAGGAGAGGGTTTTATTAGAATTGTGTGGGACATTTGACAACATGCTGGTCACTGCATAGAAAATGTGGGGTTTCTTTGCAAACATTCCTTTGTTTTGCCTTCCTTTGTTAAATGAAGATAAAGAAATCCACTCAATATGTAATTTTGATTTATATGGCTTCTGCTGCTGTGAATTCTGGTTGTGATCTGAAAATTAAGATGTTTTTCTTCTGCTTTCATGAATCTTCACCATCGGCAAAGAGTTTGTAAGACAGTTTAAGAAGCGAGAAGAATGTATTTGAGATCTTTTTGAGAATAAATGATACGCAGATTTGTAACAACAGGGCAGGTTTATCAGAAGAAGAAATTGGACTTGTAGCTTTCTTAGTCATGTTTCACAGCACAGTAAGCACATTTCGGATCATGTGCGGTTGTTGCGATACTGCATTATCCAGTCAGTAAAAGCTCTGTGTAGCTCCTTAGTTAAGTTCAGGAAGTTATCATAGAGAAAAGGTCAATATTTAAAGAAAAAGGAAGGTTTCTCCAAATGAGGAGAATGGAAAAGCCCATAAATGATGGCAGGATGCTGAGGGCTAAATAAAGAGAATTTAGAGAGTACTTTGCAAAGGATGGGAAGGAGGCAGCGTGCCTTCTGTCCAGCCAGGTCCTGCAGCACTCACCTGCCAGGGTTCTGCAAAGCTGTCAGTGTGTGGATAAAGGAAACCCAGTAGATGTCATGTATTTGGATTTTCAGAAAAACCAGACTCTGTATGAGTCCACAGTGTGCCCTGGCAGCCAAGAGGGCAAACCTCATCCTGGGGTGCATCAAAAAGCATCGAACTGTCTACATTCCAGATGATGGGTTATGTTATGTCTCACTTGAAACAGGCATGTATGAAAATGTCTGTTTGGATGTTACTCTTAAATTCAGTCAGGAAGAAGCTGAGGGGAAATTACATTTAAGGTTTACCTAATCAGGAAGATAGTGGCTAAGGTGAATGGAAATGGCTGTTTACCAGACCCCGGGGCACTGAAGAGGCAAACAGGACGTGCATTTAATACAATACTTCCTCACAGAATGGGGAATGAACTCCTAGAACTCATTGCCACAGGAGTTTGTGGTTTTGACAGTACCAGATTAGACTAATTTAGGGATTAGACAAATTGATGAACACCATGTCCCCCGACTGGGGGGACATGTTAGAGAGGTACTCTCTAACACCTCTAGTCCAACAGTTGTTGTATTCCAAGGGGAATGGACCTCAAAAAAGGTGCTCTCCTCAAAAGGCCACTGCTTTAGGGAAGACACTGGTCTCACCCAGTTGGGTGTCCCTCAATATTGTTCTTCAGTGGAGCCAAACACAATACTGGCATGGTAGGAGTAGTGAAAGTGTCCCAGATAAATAAGGGAAAAAGTTAATGACTTGAACCACATGTGAGAGGAAAGTACCAAAAGAAACCAGTTGTCATATCCCTCAACATTGTTCTTCAGTGGAGCCAAACAATACTGGAATGGTAGGAGTAGTGAAAGTGTCCCAGATGAGTAAGGGAAAAAGTTAATGCCTTGGACCACATGTGGGAGGAAAGTACCAAAAGAAACCAGTTGTCATTTGCAATAAGTTTCTCCTTCTAATAAAGCTTCTGTTAATGTTGAGAAATAGAGCTATATGGAACAACGGAAGAGGAGGGCTTTCACTTTCATCAGAGCAATATTATATTGACTATTGCTCTCTTTCTGTTCTTCACCTATAGATAGATGTATTTATTGGTAGATTTTAAGGCATTTCATAGGTGTGCTGTAGGATCTTACACTTCCTCTTTACTTCAGTCAACTTAGTTATAAAGTGTTAGGTGAGCATTCAGACAGCCAAAATTCTGTTTCTGGATTGAATGGCACATATAGAAAATGTGTATTGGGTAGGTCTGGTTTGGGCCAACTATGCAATTTTTGGTGCTAATTTGTATGGCTGGTTTATTCTTTTGTAAGTTCATTTTAAGCAAATTTAGACTAAATTCTGCATGTTAAATGTATAAGCCAAGTATGCAATTTTTTGTGCTAATTTGTATGGCTGATTTATTTTTTTCTTTATTCTTTTGTAAGTTCATTTCAAGCAAATTTAGACTAAATTCTGCATGTTAAGGCCAACTATGCAATTTTTGGTGCTAATTTGTATGGCTGGTTTATTCTTTTGTAAGTTCATTTTAAGCAAATTTAGACTAAATTCTGCATGTTAAATGTATAGGTAGCCTATAGAAATGAAATCCTCAACTCTTCCCTTCCTACCTGAGCAACAGCAACTTATTAAATTGTGGTAATCCACATAAGTGATAATTAATGCGATTGTAAATAAGAAAGATGGCATCTTTCTTAATATGTTGCATTTGCCAAATATTTATACCATAAAACTTCGGGATATTAGCATGACAATCTTAATGTTCTTCATATTCTTAACCAAGGCAAATTATTATTACCCATCTACAAAGGGCAAGATACAAGCCTGGAAGCAATACAAAATAGCACTTGTAACAAACGGCTAATCTCATTAAAGACAGGCCAGAAATCCTCAAGATTTTTTAATGGTACATTCATTTAGGAATATGTTACTTAAATAGCAAGTTTTCCCATGCCACCTGCTCTATTATTGCAGTGTTTAATAGTTATTCTTCTTGTCTTCAAGTGCAAAACTTGTATACTATGTAACCCTAGTAGGTGATATACATGTCAATACGTAAGTAATATTGACAAGACTGCTCCCAGTTGGACTGGTCAGCTTCATACCTGCCTAATGGCATGTCAATACCTACAGTAATATTGACAAGACTGCTCCCAGTTTGGACTGGTCAGCTTCATACCTGCCTAATGAAGGAACTGCTTTTTGGAGGGTTTTTTATTTGGGTTTTTGTGTGTGTCTGTGTGTGTGCACGAGAGGGAGATAGAGGGAAGATTGCCAGCGTAGTTACGGCATCTAACTATCCATGTGCCAGGAGATTCATTAAGTCTCTGTTGCACCAGTTGTTCACTTGAAACAGGCACGTATGAAGACATCCATTTGGAATTTGTGCTTACATCAATTCAAAATATATTCTCTGTTTACGATACTACTCTCATTCTGTAAGCCACTGTGTACTGTACCATCCAGCTCTCTCTTTTACTGCGCTGTCTTAGGACCTTAATATCTTTTCATTGTGGAAAAAAATATAAAATACTATTAAAACATTTTATATACCTGATAGATGATGTTGCAAAGGCTAAACTTTTTACGTGCTCCCTTGCCATTTATATGTAGGCAGTTGGGCACATTGGGCCATAACAAACAAGTTCAATAGTTAACTGCCTGCACATGAAAGAAAATACCTACACTTCCTTGCTTCTTTAATCTTTCTTTGTCCAAACCCTCTCCTGTTAGGATGGCATCTTCTTTCTCCAATTTACCATGCTGCATCCTAAGGGCAGGATTTTACTCTTGGATCAGAACAAGTGGTTGTTTGGATGAGTTGGAGAAAACACCGCAGTAGCAGCACATACCATCTCATATTTAGGGGGCTTTGTCCTGCTGGCAACCCCAGCACAGCTCAGCTTTCTCAGAGAATTCCTCATGGTGGAAATTCAGCTCATCTGAATGTTCTACAGTGGCATTTAACTCTTAAAGTCTAGTCATACATCAGCAAAAAAAATTACCTAAAGCCATGTTTAATTAAGGTTAACTGAGAGGATTTTAATATCTCTTGGTAAAAATGGAGGGATAATTAACAAAATATCTTCAAGCCTCCTGAAGGTGTGAAACAGTCACTGGAAGGAAGTAGGTTTTCCAGTTACCTGCACTCTCTCAAAACATAGAGTTTTCATTAAATAATTTCCTTTCCTTAGACTACCTTTAATTACATATTTTTAAAAAAAAACAGAAAAAAATCCAAGCCAAGTTAGACATGTGTTTACATTTCAAAGCATTTCCACACTCAGATTTCGGTGCACGTCATGCCATTGTCTCATTTGGAACTGATCTTGCTCCTCCTCTATGATACGGCAGGACATTGAGTTTAGTGAGTGCCACACTTGGGGCAAATGTGTATGTGTCCTGCAGCAGTGTGTAAAAACTACTGAAATGCCAGAAGACCTCATTAAGAGAGCTATGCAGCTGCAAAAATTAATTTACTCTTATTGTTTAAAACTGTTTTTTCCTATTAATCCGCTACGATGTAAATGGTCAGTTTGAGTAAAATAGGTTGATGCAATCCATACAGTGTTCTGTAGCTGGATTTTAGCCTTCAGTTAAGCCTCTTCTTGTCTTGGTATAGCTTTTCCACAATTATTTATGCTTTGAAATTTATTGACTGTGGATCATAGTCCTTATTCTCTGTTCCTGAAAGTCACTTGAACTAATTGCTGCCAACCATGTGAGTAGAAGCATTAAAATCTCCTGATTCTTTGGTCACTTTTTGACTGCATTGTAAGGGAAGTCAGAATTGTGGCCAGAGATACTTAAAGTGATGATCAAATTTTAAATGGCTTGAAAACTATTACTGCATTTACACAAAATGAGAAAGAATGCAGTTCAGATTGATGCTCAAACAAATTTTCATAAATATTGAGATAAGTATGTTTTAACTCAAGTCTGTAATGGGATATTTTCTAAATGTAGATTTATGAATATTGAAGTGTTACTAAGAATAATCTTCAGCATTCTTGAGTGCTAACTTGAAGCTGTTTATTTTAGCAAAAACAGGTTGGTCGCTCACCTGGGGTAAGCAGTATAGAACACCAGCAAGAGATCACTAAACTAAAGGCAGACCTGGAAAAGAAAAGTGTTTTCTATGAAGAGGAATTATCTAAACGTGAAATAATGCATGCTAATGAAATAAAAAGTCTGAAGAAAGAGCTACGGGATGCAGAGAGCCAGCAGCTTGCCCTCAAGAAGGAGATCATGATTTTGAAAGACAAGTTAGAGAAAACCAGAAGAGAAAAGTGAGTATTGTATGGAATTTACCTTTAAGCTCAAAATATCATTTGAAGTCTCCCGGTATGTTTCCAAACAGACTTTCACTTCTGTAGCTGTGGTGCAAGCAGGTGTGGCTGAGCTAACGCCAGGGTTGAAAATAGTTACCTTTAAAAATAGGACAGAACAAAAAAATCCACAACCCTGTACCAAAACATTTAATTTTGCACCAGAATTCCTGCACAGGCTGACCATGCTGACGTATGTAACTTGAGTTGCACGCTTGCAACTCCGGGTAAGTCAACCCTTGAAGCTTATGTTGCAGTTTAAAATAGGGTTTTTTTGACATTTCTTTTCTGTTTGGTATTTTCATCATTTCATGCAAAACTAATGTGTTAGAGATCAATTATTACTGCCATTTCTGCCAGAGCAGGAACCGTCATCTAATGCGGACTAAGGCTAATCCACGTGGGGTTCCATCCAGTGTTAACATCAGTCATCAGGCTACAGTAGCCATAAGCTGCTTTATCTCCTCTGACATGGTCGTTTGTCAGAGACCTGCTTTTTTCTCTCCCACGTGGTGGAGCTTGTAACTGGCCTTGGGAATGTTCCTTCAGGCATTAATCAATAAAACCAAGTTTTTCTGCTGGATAGTGTAGTATTGGAAATGGTCGTAAATTTAATGGTTTCATTTTCATTCATAAAAAATTCAGAACGCTTTAGAGACCCTGACAAAGATGCTTCTTTTTGCTGCTGTAATAAGATGGCATATTAGAAAAACCATGGAGAAGTTCCTGCTGAAACTTAGCCAAACTGTAGAAAGTCCTTATACAGAAGTAGTAAATAAAATATTTTTCAAAAAAGCTTATGCAAATAGAGGTGGAAACACTGTTTCCAACAGGGGAAGTAGATCATGCAGCTTATAATGCAGTGGATGAACTGTTTCTTCCTAGAATATAGCTATTCGTAGGCTCAACATATGAACACAGTAATTTGGTGCTTTGTTCTAGATAGAGAGGTAAAACTTGCATCAGCAACATGTTTTCCTTGCACCACAACAAAAGGCTATGTTGACCTGTTATATTTGAAGGTGATAGTATGATATTCCTTTAATGCCATGTCAGTCCAATAGTGTCTCAAAAGGAGGAATATTCAATAAAGAATCATTAATACCTCTTCCTGCAGGTTAAACTGTTGCTAAAGCTCATGGCTCCGAACACTGACGAGGCCAAAAAAACTTCTCAGAGTTTTAACAGAACTGTTCTAGTCTTGTACGATGGCAAAAGTTCTAACTAGATGTCCATCTAGTGAAATAACAAATGGCCTAATGATGCTGACCTGCTCCCTGCTGACGAGTTCAAAAACATTTCAGTCTAGTTTCTCTCTAGAAATAAAAAAAGAGCAGGATGCAAATTTAAAATGAGTGTTGGTGTGAGAGAACATTTTGAAGTGTGTCACGTAACCAGAACCCACTGCTTGAACCTTAACAGGAAGGGCTTCAGCAGCTTATGATGTGTCCAAGCACATGAGGAGTGATTAATGGAGACCTGATCTTAACTGGGTTTTGTTAAACAGATCTGCAGAATCTCATGCAATACTTAGGACTCCAAAGAAATGCCAAAGCCCACTGTTCAGGGTGTGCTACAAATTGACTTCTGTAGTGGTTCAGAGGTTGAGAAGGGAAACTTAAATATTAGGAATGGCACAATTGCTGTTGCTGCTCAGTTCTCAGTATTTGGTAGTTTTTCCTAAAAGAACATGGATTTTTTGGGGTGTTTCTGCTTACACGTATTGCTTTAAGCCTTTGTAATCAGGCAAAGCTTTTTGCCAGTCTGCCAGTACAGAGGTGTTCAATGGAAGTGGAAAAAAGGAAGCACCTGGAGGCTTTATGCTGAAATAAGTGGAATTATTTCAACAATAGGCTTGGGCTGGGCGTGGTGAAGTGTGCGTATACAGTTTGGAAAAAAAGTTTCAGTAGTCTAAAAATAATCTTTAGTGCGTATTAAAAAAAAAAAAAAAGGTTTTGATAAGAGGCTGCACTTGCATTACTTCATAAGGGCCATAGTATAGAGTGAACAAGAGCTTGATCAAAATCTGTGTGCTTTTTTATGTAACTTACAAGTTGGTGGTTTCTGTTTCATTTTTTAAAATAGGTATTTTTTCTTTGTTTCCTTCAAATTTAAGCTTTCATACTTTGGCTATTTCAACAGCATAAATCTTTAAGGGAGAGAAACTTCCTTTCTGCAAAAAACGATTGCCCTTTGCTAAAGTCTGATAAACTGCATGCTATTAAATTTGGGAACGTAGGAACACAGTATCAGGCCAATGATCTGTGTAACACAATATTCCACTTCTTGGAATTGTCACTATAAAATATTTCAGAAGAAGGTGCAAGAAACTGCGTAAATCATGTTTGTAGATATTTTTTTTTAAACCTGACATTTAATGATAGATTTATAAAGCAGAGAGCTTTCTAAAACAGTGTTTGTTGTTTTTAAATTGTGTGATTTAAAGAAGCCTGGGGGCTGGTGTTTGTTTCAGGTCTACTTTTCTCGATTTCAAAGCAGTAAGATAAAATATTTCTCCACTTTGTACAGCTGCAATAAAGAGCTGGAGTGACAAAGTGATGCTATAAAGCTGTATTTCACGTTGCTTGCATGTGGTTTGCTACAGTTATTTTACTGATAAAAAGAAAGCTGGATCATGTATGATTTTTTAAACTCGAAGAGCCGATACATAGCTAAATTTTAGATGAGAGAAAAAGCTTGATGGGAGAGGAGGATGCCAGGCTTCAAAGCAAATGTATTATTTTGATCTTCCTGGCTGTCCAAGGTACGTCTGGGGAGTCTGTCACAGTTCTGGTTTGCTGAGTTGATGTTTGGGTGGGATGGATTATACCCACGTTCTCCTCTGTTTAAATTTTAAACTTCTTTGTTTCTGTATTATACTACAGCAATCTGACTTAGTGGGATAATGACAATCACTAGTTGAATTAAGAATGTAAAACACAGAAAGCTACAAATATGTTGGGCTCTTTTGCCAATCCAAAACTTCCTTAATCCACCCCCATTTATGGCTGCTTTGAGCCTTAACGCCTTAAAAGAACAAATTTTAGCTAAATACGGAGTAAAAAACCCTAAACGAAACCATAAAACCATGAAATCTAAATGAAAGAAATAATGATAAATTAGTTTGGTCTACGGTCTGAGAAATTAGCTTTGAATCTGTGCCTTGCAAACAGAAGCAGGACCTGTTATTAATTCCCCTGAGGGCCAGTGCTTTAATCTCTTCCTGCCTTTTCCCTAAGCTGCTCATCACACGTGTGGAAGCGCAGGGGAAGTAGATCATGCAGCTTAGAATGCAGGGGATCAACTGTTTCTTCCTAGAATATAGCTATTCATAGGCTCGACATACGAACGCAGTAATTTGGTACTTTGTTCTAGATAAAGAGGTAAAACTTGCATCAGCAACATGTTTTCCTTGCACCACAACTTCATGGTCCTGCTGAGTTATAAATGCACAAAAGGCTGTGCTGTCCTGTTATATGTGAAGGTGATAGTACGATACTCCTTTAATGCCATGTCAGTCCAATAGTGTCTCAAAAGGAGGAATATTCAATAAAGAATCATTAATACCTCTTCCTGCAGGTTAAACTGTTGCTAAAGCTCATGGCTCCGAACACTGACGAGGCCAAAAAGCTTCTCTGAGTTTTAACAGAACCGTTCTAGTCTTGTACGATGGCAAAAGTTCTAACTAGATGTCCATCTAGTGAAATAACAAATGGCCTAATGATGCTGACCTGCTCCCTGCTGACGAGTTCAAAAACACTTCAGTCTAGTTTCTCTCTAGAAATAAAAAAAGAGCTGGATGCAAATTTAAAATGAGTGTTGGTGTGAGAGAACATTTTAAAGCGTGTCACGTAACCAGAACCCACTGCTTGAACCTTAACAGGAAGGGCTTCAGCAGCATATGATGTGTCCAAGCACATGAGGAGTGATTAATGGAGACCTGATCTTAACTGGGTTTCGTTAAACAGATCTGCAGAATCTCATGCAATACTTAAGACTCCAAAGAAATGCCAAAGCCCACTGTTCAGGGTGTGCTACAAATTGACTTCTGTAGTGGTTCAGAGGTTGAGAAGGGAAACTTAAATATTAGGAATGGCACAATTGCTGTTGCTGCTCAGTTCTCAGTATTTGGTAGTTTTTCCTAAAAGAACATGGATTTTTTGGGGTGTTTCTGCTTACACGTATTGCTTTAAGCCTTTGTAATCAGGCAAAGCTTTTTGCCAGTCTGCCAGTACAGAGGTGTTCAATGGAAGTGGAAAAAAGGAAGCACCTGGAGGCTTTATGCTGAAATAAGTGGAATTATTTCAACAATAGGCTTGGGCTGGGCGTGGTGAAGTGTGCGTATACAGTTTGGAAAAAAAGTTTCAGTAGTCTAAAAATAATCTTTAGTGCGTATTAAAAAAAAAAAAAAAGGTTTTGATAAGAGGCTGCACTTGCATTACTTCATAAGGGCCATAGTATAGAGTGAACAAGAGCTTGATCAAAATCTGTGTGCTTTTTTATGTAACTTACAAGTTGGTGGTTTCTGTTTCATTTTTTAAAATAGGTATTTTTTCTTTGTTTCCTTCAAATTTAAGCTTTCATACTTTGGCTATTTCAACAGCATAAATCTTTAAGGGAGAGAAACTTCCTTTCTGCAAAAAACGATTGCCCTTTGCTAAAGTCTGATAAACTGCATGCTATTAAATTTGGGAACGTAGGAACACAGTATCAGGCCAATGATCTGTGTAACACAATATTCCACTTCTTGGAATTGTCACTATAAAATATTTCAGAAGAAGGTGCAAGAAACTGCGTAAATCATGTTTGTAGATATTTTTTTTTAAACCTGACATTTAATGATAGATTTATAAAGCAGAGAGCTTTCTAAAACAGTGTTTGTTGTTTTTAAATTGTGTGATTTAAAGAAGCCTGGGGGCTGGTGTTTGTTTCAGGTCTACTTTTCTCGATTTCAAAGCAGTAAGATAAAATATTTCTCCACTTTGTACAGCTGCAATAAAGAGCTGGAGTGACAAAGTGATGCTATAAAGCTGTATTTCACGTTGCTTGCATGTGGTTTGCTACAGTTATTTTACTGATAAAAAGAAAGCTGGATCATGTATGATTTTTTAAACTCGAAGAGCCGATACATAGCTAAATTTTAGATGAGAGAAAAAGCTTGATGGGAGAGGAGGATGCCAGGCTTCAAAGCAAATGTATTATTTTGATCTTCCTGGCTGTCCAAGGTACGTCTGGGGAGTCTGTCACAGTTCTGGTTTGCTGAGTTGATGTTTGGGTAGGATGGATTATACCTACCTTCTCCTCTGTTTAAATTTTAAACGTCTTTGTTTCTGTATTATACTACAGCAATCTGACTTAGTGGGATAATGACAATCACTAGTTGAATTAAGAATGTAAAACACAGAAAGCTACAAATATGTTGGGCTCTTTTGCCAATCCAAAACTTCCTTAATCCACCCCCATTTATGGCTGCTTTGAGCCTTAACGCCTTAAAAGAACAAATTTTAGCTAAATACGGAGTAAAAAACCCTAAACGAAACCATAAAACCATGAAATCTAAATGAAAGAAATAATGATAAATTAGTTTGGTCTACGGTCTGAGAAATTAGCTTTGAATCTGTGCCTTGCAAACAGAAGCAGGACCTGTTATTAATTCCCCTGAGGGCCAGTGCTTTAATCTCTTCCTGCCTTTTCCCTAAGCTGCTCATCACACGTGTGGAAGCTGTTGATGCTGAAAAGGAGCGGTGGAGAATTTCAAACTGGGCGTTTAAACACTAACGATAGTATGTGACTTCGCTAAGGATGCAGTGTTATGTTTCAAAGGGTGCCTGGCAACCTAGAACTTCACCACGAGTCTAACACGCTGTACTGGATTTCAAAGGGTGGTTGAAGTGCTGAATGAATTTCAAATTAGGAGTAGGAAATTCAAACCAGCATTACTCTTAACTGGGTGCACTGTAACCACTGACACTCCTCATCTTTTAAGGGTGTTCTCTCCATTTGGCAGAGTTGTAGTAGTTCTGCATCTCAGGAAAAGAGGCCAGGATGTAATTCCTCAATTGTACAATGTAAAATTCCAAGTGGTATTCAGAAAAAAATTTGTGATGCTCCACACAAGGTTTCCCCTGGACAGAGTTAACCTTTTATACTTGGCACTTTTTAAAACTTTTTAAGGCTAGACAGTGGTATTTGCTGAATGGATATTTATCTGTGACAATTATCACAGAAATCACAGAATTGTGGTGGTTGGAAGGGACCTCAGAGATCATCGAGTCCAACCACAAAAAAAAAAACCAAAAAAAACCAAAAAAAAACAAACACCACACCACCCACCACCTAAACACACAACAACAACCAAACCAAAAAAAACCATCACCCACCCACTCAGCAGCCCACGACAAACCAATAATCTTGGGCATAGTATAGTTCCATCAACCAACTGACGAGCTTTGAGTCAGTTACCTGAATAATTGGTGAAATGGTGAACACAACACACGAAGTAGTCTCAGAAGTCTCAAGAAGAGTGGGCAATTATAGTATAGTTCCATCAACCAACTGATGAGCTTTGTGCCAGTTACCTGAATAATTGGTGAAATGGTGAATACAACACACGAAGTAGTCTCAAAAATCTCAAGAAGAGCGGATGTGAGGTGGGAGTTGTATGTCTTAAACATAGTATAGTTCCATCAACCAACTGACGAGCTTTGAGTCAGTTACCTGAATAATTGGTGAAATGGTGAACACAACACACGAAGTAGTCTCAGAAGTCTCAAGAAGAGTGGATGTGAGGTCTAAAACATTGCTGTGCACCACTTCAGGGAAATTGCAATGTTTTTTGGCAAACAGAGGATCCAGCAGCTTTGTTTATTTCCATGTTCTTGTATTCATTGTGCAAGATCAAAGCTGAAATTAAGCAGAATCAGGCAGGGGTTCTCTACGGAGTGACATCCACAGGAGAAGGGAAGAGTTGGGTGAAACAGCTACTTTGTTTCTCAGGAAGAATGGTCCAACCCTGCTCTAGAATTTAGTGATATTAGTAGGTTATCTGATAGTAAGTACAATCTTGCAATTGTGGAAATGTCTATGTTAAAATAATGTTTCTGTGAGCTGAGAATTTACCCTGAATGTCTCAGAATATTGACACACCCTTTGGTTCTGCAGAATTACAGCTGCTCAGTGTTTGAAGGAGTCATCTAAAGAATAAAAGACATATATAAGTGGATCGATAAATGTTAGCTCAGTGGAGCTCTATTAATTCTATACTGAAGGAGAGATCATTGTGTAATGATAAAATTCAACGGTCTGTGCATTGGTCGTTATGTCTTTAAGTGGATAGTGGGATGAGTAGGAAAAGTTATAGTTCTGCTTCATTTTATTTCTTAGCCAAAGTGAAAGAGAGGAATTTGAAACGGAGTTCAAACAGAAATATGAACGAGAAAAGCTTCTGCTGACAGAGGAAAACAAAAAGCTTTCAAATGAACTTGATAAGGTAAGTGCTGATTTGTTGAGTCCTGAGTTTACAGCCGTTGTATGCTCTGTACAAACTGGACAATATAGAGCTATATTGGCTATTGCTAACTCTTAATTGACAGCAGAAATTAGTATTACACCAAAAGTGGTGATTAATATTTGATTTGAATAAGGAGTGTCTGCATGTAGCTGAACTTGAGAGTGTGCGCGCATATTTATATGCCTTTATGTGTAGGAATTGGGTTAGATGGTCTCAGAGTTTGGTAAGATTAATTTTAGACAATACCTCAAGCTAAAAAAGAAAGATTATTTCATTGTATGACCCAAATATAAAAATACATAGTTAACGATGTGATTACTTAGAGTGTATTTGCATGTCAATTACTGTGAAATAGCAGGACCCCTCCCACCCATTGAGATTAAGTGTTACTTTGAGATATTAAAAAAATACAAATGATAAAGCATATTAATTGAAGTGTGTTGAGCAAGGAATAATTATGTTTCATGCATTTAGATTATCTCTTTATTGTTCATTTTGACAGGTTATTCAAGTTCATTGTGGATTAGCCATGTCTTGCTAAACTTGTCTATTCTTTTTGTAATGCATTAAATTTTCTAAAAATATGATGAAAGTACCTATGCAGCTGCAAAAATTAATTTACTCTTATTGTTTAAAACTGTTTTTTCCTATTAATCCGCTACGATGTAAATGGTCAGTTTGAGTAAAATAGGTTGATGCAATCCATACAGTGTTCTGTAGCTGGATTTTAGCCTTCAGTTAAGCCTCTTCTTGTCTTGGTATAGCTTTTCCACAATTATTTATGCTTTGAAATTTATTGACTGTGGATCATAGTCCTTATTCTCTGTTCCTGAAAGTCACTTGAACTAATTGCTGCCAACCATGTGAGTAGAAGCATTAAAATCTCCTGATTCTTTGGTCACTTTTTGACTGCATTGTAAGGGAAGTCAGAATTGTGGCCAGAGATACTTAAAGTGATGATCAAATTTTAAATGGCTTGAAAACTATTACTGCATTTACACAAAATGAGAAAGAATGCAGTTCAGATTGATGCTCAAACAAATTTTCATAAATATTGAGATAAGTATGTTTTAACTCAAGTCTGTAATGGGATATTTTCTAAATGTAGATTTATGAATATTGAAGTGTTACTAAGAATAATCTTCAGCATTCTTGAGTGCTAACTTGAAGCTGTTTATTTTAGCAAAAACAGGTTGGTCGCTCACCTGGGGTAAGCAGTATAGAACACCAGCAAGAGATCACTAAACTAAAGGCAGACCTGGAAAAGAAAAGTGTTTTCTATGAAGAGGAATTATCTAAACGTGAAATAATGCATGCTAATGAAATAAAAAGTCTGAAGAAAGAGCTACGGGATGCAGAGAGCCAGCAGCTTGCCCTCAAGAAGGAGATCATGATTTTGAAAGACAAGTTAGAGAAAACCAGAAGAGAAAAGTGAGTATTGTATGGAATTTACCTTTAAGCTCAAAATATCATTTGAAGTCTCCCGGTATGTTTCCAAACAGACTTTCACTTCTGTAGCTGTGGTGCAAGCAGGTGTGGCTGAGCTAACGCCAGGGTTGAAAATAGTTACCTTTAAAAATAGGACAGAACAAAAAAATCCACAACCCTGTACCAAAACATTTAATTTTGCACCAGAATTCCTGCACAGGCTGACCATGCTGACGTATGTAACTTGAGTTGCACGCTTGCAACTCCGGGTAAGTCAACCCTTGAAGCTTATGTTGCAGTTTAAAATAGGGTTTTTTTGACATTTCTTTTCTGTTTGGTATTTTCATCATTTCATGCAAAACTAATGTGTTAGAGATCAATTATTACTGCCATTTCTGCCAGAGCAGGAACCGTCATCTAATGCGGACTAAGGCTAATCCACGTGGGGTTCCATCCAGTGTTAACATCAGTCATCAGGCTACAGTAGCCATAAGCTGCTTTATCTCCTCTGACATGGTCGTTTGTCAGAGACCTGCTTTTTTCTCTCCCACGTGGTGGAGCTTGTAACTGGCCTTGGGAATGTTCCTTCAGGCATTAATCAATAAAACCAAGTTTTTCTGCTGGATAGTGTAGTATTGGAAATGGTCGTAAATTTAATGGTTTCATTTTCATTCATAAAAAATTCAGAACGCTTTAGAGACCCTGACAAAGATGCTTCTTTTTGCTGCTGTAATAAGATGGCATATTAGAAAAACCATGGAGAAGTTCCTGCTGAAACTTAGCCAAACTGTAGAAAGTCCTTATACAGAAGTAGTAAATAAAATATTTTTCAAAAAAGCTTATGCAAATAGAGGTGGAAACACTGTTTCCAACAGGGGAAGTAGATCATGCAGCTTATAATGCAGTGGATGAACTGTTTCTTCCTAGAATATAGCTATTCGTAGGCTCAACATATGAACACAGTAATTTGGTGCTTTGTTCTAGATAGAGAGGTAAAACTTGCATCAGCAACATGTTTTCCTTGCACCACAACAAAAGGCTATGTTGACCTGTTATATTTGAAGGTGATAGTATGATATTCCTTTAATGCCATGTCAGTCCAATAGTGTCTCAAAAGGAGGAATATTCAATAAAGAATCATTAATACCTCTTCCTGCAGGTTAAACTGTTGCTAAAGCTCATGGCTCCGAACACTGACGAGGCCAAAAAAACTTCTCAGAGTTTTAACAGAACTGTTCTAGTCTTGTACGATGGCAAAAGTTCTAACTAGATGTCCATCTAGTGAAATAACAAATGGCCTAATGATGCTGACCTGCTCCCTGCTGACGAGTTCAAAAACATTTCAGTCTAGTTTCTCTCTAGAAATAAAAAAAGAGCAGGATGCAAATTTAAAATGAGTGTTGGTGTGAGAGAACATTTTGAAGTGTGTCACGTAACCAGAACCCACTGCTTGAACCTTAACAGGAAGGGCTTCAGCAGCTTATGATGTGTCCAAGCACATGAGGAGTGATTAATGGAGACCTGATCTTAACTGGGTTTTGTTAAACAGATCTGCAGAATCTCATGCAATACTTAGGACTCCAAAGAAATGCCAAAGCCCACTGTTCAGGGTGTGCTACAAATTGACTTCTGTAGTGGTTCAGAGGTTGAGAAGGGAAACTTAAATATTAGGAATGGCACAATTGCTGTTGCTGCTCAGTTCTCAGTATTTGGTAGTTTTTCCTAAAAGAACATGGATTTTTTGGGGTGTTTCTGCTTACACGTATTGCTTTAAGCCTTTGTAATCAGGCAAAGCTTTTTGCCAGTCTGCCAGTACAGAGGTGTTCAATGGAAGTGGAAAAAAGGAAGCACCTGGAGGCTTTATGCTGAAATAAGTGGAATTATTTCAACAATAGGCTTGGGCTGGGCGTGGTGAAGTGTGCGTATACAGTTTGGAAAAAAAGTTTCAGTAGTCTAAAAATAATCTTTAGTGCGTATTAAAAAAAAAAAAAAAGGTTTTGATAAGAGGCTGCACTTGCATTACTTCATAAGGGCCATAGTATAGAGTGAACAAGAGCTTGATCAAAATCTGTGTGCTTTTTTATGTAACTTACAAGTTGGTGGTTTCTGTTTCATTTTTTAAAATAGGTATTTTTTCTTTGTTTCCTTCAAATTTAAGCTTTCATACTTTGGCTATTTCAACAGCATAAATCTTTAAGGGAGAGAAACTTCCTTTCTGCAAAAAACGATTGCCCTTTGCTAAAGTCTGATAAACTGCATGCTATTAAATTTGGGAACGTAGGAACACAGTATCAGGCCAATGATCTGTGTAACACAATATTCCACTTCTTGGAATTGTCACTATAAAATATTTCAGAAGAAGGTGCAAGAAACTGCGTAAATCATGTTTGTAGATATTTTTTTTTAAACCTGACATTTAATGATAGATTTATAAAGCAGAGAGCTTTCTAAAACAGTGTTTGTTGTTTTTAAATTGTGTGATTTAAAGAAGCCTGGGGGCTGGTGTTTGTTTCAGGTCTACTTTTCTCGATTTCAAAGCAGTAAGATAAAATATTTCTCCACTTTGTACAGCTGCAATAAAGAGCTGGAGTGACAAAGTGATGCTATAAAGCTGTATTTCACGTTGCTTGCATGTGGTTTGCTACAGTTATTTTACTGATAAAAAGAAAGCTGGATCATGTATGATTTTTTAAACTCGAAGAGCCGATACATAGCTAAATTTTAGATGAGAGAAAAAGCTTGATGGGAGAGGAGGATGCCAGGCTTCAAAGCAAATGTATTATTTTGATCTTCCTGGCTGTCCAAGGTACGTCTGGGGAGTCTGTCACAGTTCTGGTTTGCTGAGTTGATGTTTGGGTAGGATGGATTATACCTACCTTCTCCTCTGTTTAAATTTTAAACGTCTTTGTTTCTGTATTATACTACAGCAATCTGACTTAGTGGGATAATGACAATCACTAGTTGAATTAAGAATGTAAAACACAGAAAGCTACAAATATGTTGGGCTCTTTTGCCAATCCAAAACTTCCTTAATCCACCCCCATTTATGGCTGCTTTGAGCCTTAACGCCTTAAAAGAACAAATTTTAGCTAAATACGGAGTAAAAAACCCTAAACGAAACCATAAAACCATGAAATCTAAATGAAAGAAATAATGATAAATTAGTTTGGTCTACGGTCTGAGAAATTAGCTTTGAATCTGTGCCTTGCAAACAGAAGCAGGACCTGTTATTAATTCCCCTGAGGGCCAGTGCTTTAATCTCTTCCTGCCTTTTCCCTAAGCTGCTCATCACACGTGTGGAAGCTGTTGATGCTGAAAAGGAGCGGTGGAGAATTTCAAACTGGGCGTTTAAACACTAACGATAGTATGTGACTTCGCTAAGGATGCAGTGTTATGTTTCAAAGGGTGCCTGGCAACCTAGAACTTCACCACGAGTCTAACACGCTGTACTGGATTTCAAAGGGTGGTTGAAGTGCTGAATGAATTTCAAATTAGGAGTAGGAAATTCAAACCAGCATTACTCTTAACTGGGTGCACTGTAACCACTGACACTCCTCATCTTTTAAGGGTGTTCTCTCCATTTGGCAGAGTTGTAGTAGTTCTGCATCTCAGGAAAAGAGGCCAGGATGTAATTCCTCAATTGTACAATGTAAAATTCCAAGTGGTATTCAGAAAAAAATTTGTGATGCTCCACACAAGGTTTCCCCTGGACAGAGTTAACCTTTTATACTTGGCACTTTTTAAAACTTTTTAAGGCTAGACAGTGGTATTTGCTGAATGGATATTTATCTGTGACAATTATCACAGAAATCACAGAATTGTGGTGGTTGGAAGGGACCTCAGAGATCATCGAGTCCAACCACAAAAAAAAAAACCAAAAAAAACCAAAAAAAAACAAACACCACACCACCCACCACCTAAACACACAACAACAACCAAACCAAAAAAAACCATCACCCACCCACTCAGCAGCCCACGACAAACCAATAATCTTGGGCATAGTATAGTTCCATCAACCAACTGACGAGCTTTGAGTCAGTTACCTGAATAATTGGTGAAATGGTGAACACAACACACGAAGTAGTCTCAGAAGTCTCAAGAAGAGTGGATGTGAGGTCTAAAACATTGCTGTGCACCACTTCAGGGAAATTGCAATGTTTTTTGGCAAACAGAGGATCCAGCAGCTTCATTTATTTCCATGTTCTTGTATTCATTGTGCAAGATCAAAGCTGAAATTAAGCAGAATCAGGCAGGGGTTCTCTACGGAGTGACATCCACAGGAGAAGGGAAGAGTTGGGTGAAACAGCTACTTTGTTTCTCAGGAAGAATGGTCCAACCCTGCTCTAGAATTTAGTGATATTAGTAGGTTATCTGATAGTAAGTACAATCTTGCAATTGTGGAAATGTCTATGTTAAAATAATGTTTCTGTGAGCTGAGAATTTACCCTGAATGTCTCAGAATATTGACACACCCTTTGGTTCTGCAGAATTACAGCTGCTCAGTGTTTGAAGGAGTCATCTAAAGAATAAAAGACATATATAAGTGGATCGATAAATGTTAGCTCAGTGGAGCTCTATTAATTCTATACTGAAGGAGAGATCATTGTGTAATGATAAAATTCAACGGTCTGTGCATTGGTCGTTATGTCTTTAAGTGGATAGTGGGATGAGTAGGAAAAGTTATAGTTCTGCTTCATTTTATTTCTTAGCCAAAGTGAAAGAGAGGAATTTGAAACGGAGTTCAAACAGAAATATGAACGAGAAAAGCTTCTGCTGACAGAGGAAAACAAAAAGCTTTCAAATGAACTTGATAAGGTAAGTGCTGATTTGTTGAGTCCTGAGTTTACAGCCGTTGTATGCTCTGTACAAACTGGACAATATAGAGCTATATTGGCTATTGCTAACTCTTAATTGACAGCAGAAATTAGTATTACACCAAAAGTGGTGATTAATATTTGATTTGAATAAGGAGTGTCTGCATGTAGCTGAACTTGAGAGTGTGCGCGCATATTTATATGCCTTTATGTGTAGGAATTGGGTTAGATGGTCTCAGAGTTTGGTAAGATTAATTTTAGACAATACCTCAAGCTAAAAAAGAAAGATTATTTCATTGTATGACCCAAATATAAAAATACATAGTTAACGATGTGATTACTTAGAGTGTATTTGCATGTCAATTACTGTGAAATAGCAGGACCCCTCCCACCCATTGAGATTAAGTGTTACTTTGAGATATTAAAAAAATACAAATGATAAAGCATATTAATTGAAGTGTGTTGAGCAAGGAATAATTATGTTTCATGCATTTAGATTATCTCTTTATTGTTCATTTTGACAGGTTATTCAAGTTCATTGTGGATTAGCCATGTCTTGCTAAACTTGTCTATTCTTTTTGTAATGCATTAAATTTTCTAAAAATATGATGAAAGTACAGTGTTCTTCAAAGTAAGCATGTTTGCATCTCAGTGTTCAAATTAAAGTATATTTTCATACCATATAAGACTCATACTGTATATGCCTATATGTAGCCTTAGTCCAAGGACTCAGTCACTTTGACAGTTTTTCTGCTCAGTCTCCTTTTTTTTTAATTTGGTTGCCTTTGTATTTTTCTTGTCAAATGACACTTAGTAAATAGGCATTTTAAAATCATAAGCCCATTTTGGTGATAAATGTGGAGCAGAGTACCCATATTAGGAGTAAAAAGCAGAATAGATTTAAAACTGATATTTTTTTCATCATTTTGAGTCGTTAATGCATTTCAGTACTAGAAGAAGCCTTTCACACGAGCTTCGTTCTGAGCTGGCCTTCCTGTAAAGTCTATCTAATCCGTAATTCCAGTTTGAATTTCTGAATAATTATTGGCCATAATGAGGGTTTATTTCCTGGTACCAGCTCAGGTTGGCTGGGGCTTTTGTCTTGCCGACTGTGCCTGTGTGAGTGACAGCCCTGTGAATGCCAGGGAGGTTAATTGCTATGTATAACGTATTGTACTTACAGATGTGCATTTAATTTCAATTTCCCTGTCTGCAAGTAAGTAAAATGAATAATAGGGGGATGTGAGACACCTGGAGAATCTCGAGACTGACTCGCCCCTGTATCTGTTAAGCCTCTCATTCTCCATGGTTACTAAACAAGAGAGAGGATCTGCATTTTTATCTGAGCTATAACAATTCTCGTGCCCTTGCATTGCTCTTTTAATGTAGTTTTTTTCTGTGTAGAAAATCCCACACCTGTAGGGTGCAAAGCAGAAACCTTCTAAGAGTTATAGAGGGGTTTGGAGAGTAATTCTCAGAAAATTAACGAATTTAGTAGAGTAAAAATGTAGTTCTAGTCCTTAAAAATGGCCTTTGAGTACAGCTAAGGTCATACATGAGAACAGATTCTGGCTTTTATTTGTTACATGATGTTCATTGTGGTTGGTAGTAGCAATTTTTGAAGCAGATGAGAGAGGGGAACACGTGGCTTTGAGTCTGCTCAGAGCTGGCTTCACAGCAGCTTCTACCTTTAACACATTGTTTAAATTCTCCTTCAGCTCACCACCATGTTTGAGAGGCTGAGTATGAACAACCGGCAGCTGGAAGAAGAGATGAGAGACCTGGCTGATAAAAAGGAGTCCGTGGCACACTGGGAGGCCCAAATTACCGAGATCATCCAATGGTGAGTACTCTGCTCTCATGTCATTGCAGAATCCTCTCCATTCATGGTCGGGCTGTTACAGAGCTTTTCCCTTTGCCCGTGGCATTTGGAAGCACTCGGTGAAATCTCTCACCCACCTGGGATCCTGCTGTATTTTCGCTTGAGATTTTAATAATATCCAAACCTGGAAAATTGAGTTCCTCCTTAAGAACAAAAGTATCTTACCTAATACAGCTTTTTTTAAGGGCAGAAAAATCATGGCCGTTGGGTGTGGCTTGTGGCTTTGGAGGAACTCTAGAAGAAGTCATGTGCTGGGCTCACGCCTCCCGGAGGGAGCAAGCCTGGGAAAAGCAGTGGCTGAGAGTGTTTGCGTCTCGGCATTAATTTCCTTCATCTGCTTGGCATGTGGCAGAATGAAACAAATACAGTGCAACTTTTATGTGATTTTTTTTTTTTTTTTTTTTTTTTACAAGGAGGGCATTTGAGACTACCACAAAGCCAGTCAAGTGATGTTTCTAATAATACTTCTGCTAAATAATGACGTTATGTTTCTAAAGTTTTCTGTCCAGTTCTAATACATTAAGGGAAAAAAAAACCAAAACCATTTGAAACTATGAAGAGAAAAAGATTGTTTTCTCTAAGTGGCCTTTACTTTTTCCTCTCCCTTTTATGGTCCATTGCAATGTTTAGCATTTACAAAACCAGTTTGCATCCAGACTTGTTGTTTTTTTTTACAGATCATCCACTTCTGGGAAAGTTTCATCATCATATACTAATCTTATTTTTGATTCGCTACTTGATATATTTTTTCCCCCCATTTTTCACATCTCATGTTAGTGAAAAAATCTTATTTATCATGTCAAAGCAAGAATGGAAAACATTTGTTTTAACGAAATGTAGTTTTCATGGTCCTGCTGAGTTATAAATGCACAAAAGGCTGTGCTGTCCTGTTATATGTGAAGGTGATAGTACGATACTCCTTTAATGCCATGTCAGTCCAATAGTGTCGGGCATTTGAGACTACCACAAAGCCAGTCAAGTGATGTTTCTAATAATACTTCTGCTAAATAATGACGTTATGTTTCTAAAGTTTTCTGTCCAGTTCTAATACATTAAGGGAAAAAAAAACCAAAACCATTTGAAACTATGAAGAGAAAAAGATTGTTTTCTCTAAGTGGCCTTTACTTTTTCCTCTCCCTTTTATGGTCCATTGCAATGTTTAGCATTTACAAAACCAGTTTGCATCCAGACTTGTTGTTTTTTTTTACAGATCATCCACTTCTGGGAAAGTTTCATCATCATATACTAATCTTATTTTTGATTCGCTACTTGATATATTTTTTCCCCCCATTTTTCACATCTCATGTTAGTGAAAAAATCTTATTTATCATGTCAAAGCAAGAATGGAAAACATTTGTTTTAACGAAATGTAGTTTGGTATTGTTATAATGTCAGTATAATTTTTTTGTCGAAATACAGAGCAGTTTGGCTTTTGAATACAGCCATATGAATACATAGTAAGAAAGAAGGCTGAACTCTGGGGTTCTGGAATTGTTTTAAACAGTATTTGTTACATAAAATATGAAGTCCATAGAGTCTCAAGGCAGTGTATTCGTAGTAGAGGTTAAAAAATACAAAGGGCCAACTTCATGCATGTTCCTTTTAAATCTTTTCTCTCGTAACTGTGAAGGTAGTAGACAGCCTGCATCACCAAAAAAAAAAAACAACATAAAAGTTGTTCAGATTAAGTAAATTTCTAGCCACTCAGAAATGTTTATTCAGAAAAAAAAAATAATCAATGTAACAAAAGAGACAAGTCCATTATTTCACATTTGATATAGTTTTAAGGTAATGCTTATCTGTCTTAATGCCCCAAGGTAACCAAACCCCCTTTTTCAGATTTACATGTGAGAGCACTCCTAACACTTGGCAGTTCCAGAAAAAGACAAGTCAGAATTAGCTGTGGATTGTTTTACTTAACACTATGTAAAAACGCACCACCAACCATTACGGATATCCCTTCTCCAATTTATGAGAGCATTTAATATTTGAAGATGTGGTTCATGTATATGATAAAGCATCTTGCACTGAGATGTCACTGGAGAGTAAAAGAGGTTTGGGATCGAGTTTTTTGAGATCAGGAACATACAAGACCATCTCAATGAAAGATACCGTTTTAGTCATCCTTTAAGATAATCAAGTGTCTTTGAAGAAATATGGAACTAAAAATTAAAGAATTATGTGAAAAGAAGATAAAAATAGAAGTACTGTGGGTAAACATAAGGAGATAAACCAAAGCTTAATTTTCATACTTCTCTTTGCTAATGTTAAATTTTTTTTCAACTACGTGATGCCGTATCTTGGCTCACATTTTTGTCTTATTATATTTCAATTTTCCATATGTTACCCAGATAATCTGATTGTGTCCATCTGCTGTCCTTAGAGCTCAGCACTGCATAGTGACAGTAGGTCCTTCTCTGGGGTCTTCTTGCTGTGGAACGTGGGGTGCTATATGAAGTATTTAAATATCTATAACAATGATTAACATTTTAAAAGAAAAAAAAATGAACTTTGAAGAAAATTAATCTTATTTAATCAGTCACAAGCCGATGTTTTCCTCAGAACATGTAATTTAAAGCCATTCTTGTCCTCTTCAGTATGACAAGAGAATGCCTTGGAGCTAACAAAGTCAGGTAAGGCTTATAGGCCCCCTCTTCCAAATGAACAGCTTTTTCACATAATATTACTTTGAAATATGTATTTTGGGTGCATACTTTCAACCTCTTAAAAATGAATTTTGCCTACCATCATCTTTTTGTACCATGATTCATGAAGAATAGGAGGCAGTAGATGGAATTAATTACTGGTTTTGCAAACAGTTTGCTCGGCTGCCTGTGGAAGTTGAAGGGATTTGTTCTAGCCCTGGTTTAAGTAACGCAAGCCCAGGGAGTCCCTTGCGTCCTTTGAGTGTGTTCACATCTAATAGATATCTCTGCCCCACTATTCAAGACCACATTTTGGGTGGTTAAGACTGTCACTTTCTTTACAACTCCTTGGGCCCTTCTAAATTATTATTTCTTTCAGATTTTATAACTTGTGAGTAATTTTAGTGGTCTATGATGTTCCCCTTTACCTTTCCTTTCTTTCTTACTTGCATCTTGTTTAGGACAAATGGACAAAAGCCTTTTTATTTTTGTTGTTGCTATCCCAAGATGCCATAAATACAGCCAAAATCTTAATATAAACACTTGAATAAAAATTTCATTGCATATTCTAATGTGGTAGCAGTAGATCCTCACAGATCCTTCAGCCTTAATGGAGCTATTATATTGACGAGTTTATATTTGCCAAATCACTCATCACTCCTTGACAAGAGTAAGAAATATTGAGGCTTTTATAGTTAGCTATAAATTATCCTAGGGGAGAAGGGAAAGAGATTCATTGCATAGGAGGTTAATGCAGCCACTTTAAAAAGTGATCTTTTAAATAACCGTGGTACAGTATTTCTGTTCTGTTGCAGAAAAGGAGGTTGATGAAAGTCTTGGTAGTGATTCCCAGAGGACTTGGCAAAAATCATAATTTATTAGTCTCTCTGGGAGGGATTCATGTAACCTAGTTTCAGAAGTCCTAAGGTAGACAACTAAAATAAATCCCATGACTAGTACTGTGGAAGTCTGGTTTTCTCCCCGCTGATTGAAAAGGAAGCGTAGACAACTAGTTCAAATCAAGAATTCTGAATTGTTGAGTATGTTTCTGTGGATGAGCTAAGTCCTACCTCACTTACCCATAGAGTGGATCTTAGGCTTAGATTCAGCTGCGACTGTTGTTTACCAAAAGATTCAGCCAATATTCTCCTTGTTGACTGGGTATCTTTCCAATCTACTATACTGTGGTTGATTTTATCTTAATTATCGATCCCATTAAAAAACAAACATACACACACACCCCCAAACCCTTCCAAACACGTCTGCATTAATTCAAGCATAAAAAAGCCCCAAAGTTGTTTGGTTTTTTTGAAATCTGGTTACTCTCAGAAGAAAACACACACAAATTGTGGAAATGGTTTAGCAAAAATTCTGGGTAAATTCAACTGTAAGAGACTCAAAACATCACTCTGAGATGTGTTGTTCAAAGTAGGAATAATCAGAGGTTAATTATCTATAAAATAGGCATTCTGGAGGGCAGGGAGAAATTTCAGGGTTTGGGAATCACAGAATTGCAGAATCACAGAATGATATGGGGTTGGAAGGGACCTCTGGAGACCATCTAGTCCAACCCCCTGCCAAAGCAGATCCACCCAGAGCAGGTTGCACAGGAACGTGTCCAGGCGAGTTTTGAATGTCTCCAGAGATGGAGACTCCACCACCTCCCTGGGCAACCTCTTCCAAGGCTCTTGCCACTCTCAAAGTAAAGAAGTTTCTCCTCACATTTAGATGGAACTTCCTATGTTCAAATTTGTGCCCCTTTCCTCTTGTCCTGTCCCTGAGCACCACTGAAAAAAGACTGGCCCCATCCTCTTGACACCCACCCTTAAAGTATTTGTAGGTGTTGATCAGATCCTCCCTGAGTCTTCTCATCTCCAGACTAAAAAGACCCATGTCCTTCAGCCTTTCCTCATAAGAGAGATGCTCCAGGCCCCTCGTCATCTTTGTACCCTCTCCAGCAGTTCCCTGTCCTTCTTGAGTTGTGGAGCCCAGCACTGGACACGGTGCTCCAGATGGGGCCTCACCAGGGCAGAGGGACAGGGAGTCGAGTGACACTGAAAATTTTAAGAGAAGTTGTTTTAAAAAACGAGTTTTGTTGGAGATAGCAGAGGAGAAAGAAAATAATTAGGTTGGAGGCTTTGAGCATGGTGATATGAAGACAGAACTTTAAAAGCCTTGAGAAACTACAGGAGAAATGGGCATCATGGCCCAGAGACTTCCTTGGGGTTTATAAATCGGGTAAGATGTAATTGTAAATTATCTTGGATAGAGAGACCCAGAGAGACCAAGGTCCCCACCAGCCTGACAAATAACACACTAGATCGTGGTCAACGGTTATTTGAAGTTTTTCATTATGTTGGCTCCAACTAAAAAGTGAAATTAAATTTTAGAGGAGTTTATACTATATCGTCATTTTTGGTTTTTATAGTTAACAAACTAAGCTTGTCAGGGCACTTACGTTGTATATGAAAACAGAACCATTCATCTAATTTAAATTTGCAGCAAAGAAAGAAGTTACTCTGGATGGAACCTAAAGAACTTTTCTTCCTTAGGTTTTCTGCTGTGCTTGTTAGGGCTCTCTGGAGGAAGGGAGGGCAAGGAGAGGAACATTAGTAAGATTAACTTTACCGTTCTTGCTTTATCTTAAAAAACAAACAAACAAACAAAAACCAACAAAAAAACCAAACAAACAAAAAAACCAACGTAGCAAAACAGTAACAAATAAAAAAACTGCAAAACTCTTGGGTTCACGTGTTTAATCACCATATCTCATTATGTAGAGAATGTTGCCATCTAGTGGACATCAGCTCTACATTGTACTGCTTATATTTACTGTCTTACTGAGCAGAGATTTTTACTAAAATTGACTTTATATGTAAATTTTCATTTTTCTAGATTTCTGTGTGTTCTGTGGGACATCTCTCAGAGGTTATTGCATGCGCAGCTTTGCAGAATTTAGAGCCTTAAGGGTCTGTGCATCATAAACCAAATAACTAAAGTGTTTTCTCACCTTCTATGAGAAAAGATCTGTACGGCATGATAAAAGTTGACAAAAGAAATCAAACATTTAAAGTTTTTAATCTTTAACTAGAGAAGTTAAAAAATAAGGCACCAATTCAATTTTTTTTTTAATCTGACATTGTCCCTTTTTTTCTGCAAAGATTTTATGTCATTGATTTTTAATCTGATGTGCCTTTTTTTCTGCAAAGATTTTATGTCATTGAAAATAGAGATCAAATGCCAGTTTCTAAATTTCTTTTTCCTTCTACATCAGGAAAATTTACTTTCTCATCTCGAGAACCTCTCAGTGATTTTATTTTTCCTTACATCCTTTTGGTTTTGCTGTGCATTTCATTATGTATCCTCAGACACACACCTCCCCCAAAAGCAACTTAGGCTACTTCTCACCTATTTTTCCCACTGAGTGGTTTATATGGACCAAGATCATCCATACCTGGTCCTCAAAACGTGTTTCGTGAAGAATGTTACAGAAAAAAAAAGTTGGCACACTGCTCCCATTGAGTTCTGGTATAGCTTGGGAAAAGTGCTGCCTCATTAATATCAAAACTGACTCATTAATATCAAAACTCTCACTGACTTTTAATAGAGTCAGGACATGTTTTGGTTTTGGGGTTTTTTTCCGAGGCTCCTCCCCACCTCTTGAACTAAATTGTAGGCAGGAGACAAGGAAGGTAAAGCCCAAAGCATGAATAAATGCTTCCTTTTTCATGCTGGTGGGAATTTTGTGGCAAACGGTCGCTATTTTTCCATTAGCTTCCTCTGGATTAAAGCAATCTTCTTTATTTAAGTCTTAAACTGCCCTCCCAGAAGTCACTGCAGCAGGTGGTTTTTTCCTTTTTTTGGGTTCTTTTTTTTTTCTCCCCTCTCTGTTTGTTTGTTTTAGGTTTTTCATAAGCTACTTAGTTTCAGTGAGATAATTTTTTAGCAACCTTTTTTTCTACGTTAATACCTGAGGCAAAGTGAAGAAAGAACCTTCTGCTGCGATTAATCACAGAAAGTTGTTTTTCCTTTGTAACTGATGATCAAAGAATCTGAAAAACAGACGTGTCTCCTCCTTGATGTGTTTACACCCAGGAAACATGTCTTGATAGAAAGAAAGCTCGGGGGATGAGAGAGCCTCTTCTGGCTTATGCTGTTTAATAACATCAGAATTAGACTCTCCCTATTTAATTAGTATTTCTTGACATAACATCACTGATTCTAACCACTAGTTCTCACAGTCAATTGATACAGTAAAGTCAACCACTGTTTCCACTGTTATGTGGTTTTCTGTATTTATTTTTTTTTGTTTCCTTATATTTTCTGATTTTTGCGTTCTGCTTCTTTCTCTTTCTGGTTGCTATTTTGTTTTTGAAGGGACTTCTGTCTTTTTTCTTTAGATTCTTTGTTTAAAATACCTTTTCCTTCTTATGTGATTATTTAGGGTAAGCGATGAAAAAGATGCTCGAGGTTATCTTCAAGCCTTGGCTTCCAAAATGACAGAAGAATTAGAAGCCCTGAGGAACTCCAGTTTGGGTGCAAGAGCTACAGTAAGACTCTACTTCCATATGTCAGATATTTTTTTTGTTTGAAAAAACCCTGATTTGATAGTTTCAGCTGCAGTAATTACCTGTCTGTAGAGTCTCTTAGTCAAATGTTAAAATTTCCTAGAGCTTCCCTTCTGAATAACTGAATAGCAAAGTTGTTGTTTATCAGTTAATGTCTTTATAATGTGATTTTAACTATTATATTGTTCACGTAGCAACTTTATAAACATACACAGATTTGTTGAAGGAAATCTATACTCTGGGTCAAAAGCCTTAAAATTTTTCACTTGTGAAATGTGAATGTCCTTCATAGTTGTCATTTGATTCGAGGCACATCAAAACTAGAATTCACAAAATCTCTTTAATTTTGAGGTCATGACAGCATAAGATGTTCACCTTGCTTATTTAGTACTTGAGTTTAAAAACAGTAATACTAGATACACTTAATTTTTAAATTTAAATTACTCTGGAATTAATGAACTCGTTAGAAACAGTAGACTGAGAAATGTAGTTGTTGAAGTCAGTTACCTTCCTCGTTTTCTGCTTTTTTTGTCGTCTTACTCTTTCTTCTCCCTTTTTTTTTTATTTTTTATGAGGACATGCCCTGGAAGATGCGCCGCTTTGCAAAACTGGATATGTCTGCAAGGTTGGAACTACAGTCTGCTCTCGATGCCGAAATCCGAGCCAAACAGGCTATTCAGGATGAGTTGAATAAAGTCAAAGCTTCCTGTATCTCTACAGAGTGGTAAGACTCAACTGTTCTGATGGAAGTTTACTTTGATGCTTCCCAGGGAGTGTCACCAAATCATGATTTTCAGCATCTTGTCTGTCAAAATTTGATAACGAATGATTGCCGGTTTCTTATGTCCAAATGTGAAAAAAAGGGCATCTCTCTCTTCACTGTGTAGGCAGCTGAACACTTACTGGGAAAATTGGAAATCTTGAAGACTTTCAGAGGGGACACTTTCTTTTTAATAATATAATCTCTCCTAGTTGTGATAACAAGCTCTGATGCAAGCAGGGTTTGGTTTTATATCTTAGAGTGTACTCTTTCTCCATTCTTTTGATAGCTGCGTTGGGTTACTGGATGAAAATTGATTATTGCAGACTGATTTGAACAGTAATAAGATGTCCTTGTAGATTATTAATTCTTTTATGCCTTCCTCAGACCTCTCTCCCTGCCCCACTCCCCACCTCTCCTTAAAGTACAAAATTTATTTTGAGTTGGGTGAATGCCTGAGGCAGGGGATTAGTAGGAAGACACTCCATTTCTAAATCTTCAGCTTCAGTCTGCCCAGAGCTATGGAAATGTCTTGGAGCCCAACTTTAGTGGCATGTGACTTCTCCATAGCACTCACCAGTGAAACTGGTGCCTGTTATTTCCTTTGTTAGTTTGGGCAGAGAAATCAAAGACAACACCTGAGCTTTTCTATACCTACAAGAGAATCCTTCAAATTGGAGTTTGAGGCATGTTTAAGAATGAGCTTGCACTGCTGCAAACTACTGCAACTCAGTTCTGCTAAAAAGGAAAGATTTTAATTTCTTCAGCTGTGGTTCTCATTCCTCTTACAAGTTGTTAACTCTGTTAAGCAGAGATATTTTAGTAGATAAAATGCAAAAATATGATGAAATGCAAAATACATATTGTTTGCATAGTTCCTGTGATATGCTGCAATTTGACTTAGACTGGCAAACACAGCAAATGTGCCATGAGAGGGAAATTGGTACTGGACTGTGATGTGACAGTAGTTACGTTTTCAAATAAGGAATCCCATTGGGCTGGGGATGCAGAGTTAGTCCTTTGGGTTGATGTAGGCTGAAGTAGGAACTCAGCTGAAGTAGGAACTCAGCTGAAGTAGGACTTCTGAGCCTCATCTTAGCACACCCCTTCTGTTCCTCTTACCGCTTTCTCTACAGAAATGATTTTCACAGCAGCAATTCTCCCATCTTCCAGTGTCTAAGCCCATAGATAGACATGGACAAGGCATGGAAATTACTTCTGGGAGAGAAGGGGTTGGATGTGATGTAAGGGTTTCAAACACAGGCAAAATGAGTAATTTCTCTTCGGTCATATTTGAGGAGCACTGACTTGTTCTGCAGCTTTTGGAAAGCAGTTGGTCAGAGCTAAGATTCAGATATGTTACTTTTGAAGAGGGAATTCCTCACCCATCTTACTTGGTCATGTAGGTCCTCTAAGAGCAGGACAACCAGTGTTTGCTTTGATAGATAAGGATGAGAAGTGTGGTGGAAATGCATAGCAGTGCTACCTATCAGCTGTGAATCAGAAATCACCAAAACAGCTAACTGTAGAGTAACCAAGAGGAAAAATAGTTCAATATAATCTATAAGCATCACAGGTGCTGTAAATTAACAAATTAAAAAACCCCACAATTTTTAAGCACAAAAAATAAATGTTGTCTTTTTTTCTCATTCACAGGATACAGACTCACATGTTTACTCATAAATTAGAAGCATAAGCCTATTTAATGGGCAAACAGGGACAATTAATTGCTTGTTCTGTTTTGATTTTTTTTTTTGAGATACCATACTAAACAGGTCCTAATACATTTCTGAATTAGTTCTCGCATTTGATGACATCATGAAACTTGCTGGGCGTTACTTTATAAATAGCATGCAAAGAGGGACAAAGAAAAATGGCTTATATCTTGGCTTCTCAATATTTACACAATTTTTTTGTTTGTATTCTTTTGAAGTAAATTGCAAGAATCTGAGAAGAAGAACGTGGAACTGTTGGCTGATATTGAAAGGCTGAAAAAGGAGACGGAAGAGCTTAGATCAGAAAAGGGTATGGCAACTGATATCCCAGTAAATAACACGTTTCACGTTGGTGGGTACATCTTATCAATTAGGTGTCACCTTGCAACTAAAATATGCCACCAACAGACTTTGGCATATGAAATGTGAGCAGAATAATTGCGTGTTAAGATGTACCCACAGCAGTTTCGTTTGCACTTCTAATCCCTACTTGTAATCCGTTTCAGTTCTGTTTATATACTTTGAACCAATAAGGGTTTCCTTGAGTTGGAACTGCATTATTTTTATTTGGCTTGTGGATAGTGATTTACTGCCAGAAAACTTAGAAGTATAGGTATATTTATAATTTTTTCCCCCTTTTATGATGGGTGAAGACATTTAGGCTTCCATACTGTCATAGCATTCCTCTGTGAATGGCTTGGGCCTGTCTACACAGAGAGTAAACAACTGCAGAGGCATTTGTAGCATTCATTTGTTTCTGGAATGACTTTGTTAATTGGCTTCATAATGATGTAGTGAGCAGTGTGGTGATGTTCAGTTTTTGCTGTGGTATTAAGAGTACGTTCTGGGATTTCTAATGCATCTAACAGCATTTCGCATTGTTGCTGGGAGAAGAGACTTTTTGGTAAATTTCAAATGAAAAAAAATAATCTCATTTAGAGATGATTAATGATCTGGCTGATTTTTTGCAGTTCCCGTAGTAGCTCTAATATCTGTATCTTATGAGTCACATGGGAAGAAGTGATTTTTTTTATTTTTTTTTTAATTCAGGCCAAATGGAATTACCTAATTTTCTGTAGGGAACTGTTTGAACTCAAGTTTCAAAACCCTGGCAACAATTGCTGCATAGGGATGTCAAATACTGTTTGGCCTTTGCAACTTAACAGCATGTCCATCAGGAACGTACAGTAGTTAACGCTCATCTTCTATCTATAGGCCTCCAAGTGCTGGTTGAATGGTAAAATTAATACAAATCTACACAGAACATTAAAAAATGACTAATTGGCGCATAAGACTTAGGGAATTGATACTTGTTTGTCTTGATGCTTAACCCTGATACCAGGATTATGCTGCTTCCAAATGCTTGGAGAGGAAGTTGTGATAGTTTCTCCCTGGAGACAGTAATGCTGTGCCATACTTAGCTTACAGCTATAGATTCTTGAACTGTCTTAAATATTACCCGTGATTACTTGACTTCTGAAACCTTTTGCGTTAAACTATCTGTTAATACTTTATAATTAATATTTGACCCTGTATTTTTTCCAGCTTTTAGAACCGTATTGTTTCTGTGAAAATAGAGATTTACTCTTAATTTTGTTCTAAAAGAACAACAAAAAAAGGAAGTGTACCATTCGAGGAAAAGTTAGTAATTATGGCTTTTGCCAGAAGTAAATTAGTAAGATTCTACTGCAACTATTCAAATATTTTGATAGAAATACACCTTAATCCCAAATCTTCATCATTTTTGATTTGGTTTTCTCTTATGAGAAGAAATACATTGATGTTGGAATCATGAACTGTATAGAGGATTCAAATATAGTCAATGTACAGCGTTAGAGTAACTTCCTCTGTGTGGAAATTGATTTCTAGGAAGGGATTTCTTAGATTAGCACTTGAATCCTTTGCTCTTTATAAATGTATTCCAGAAACTTAGAAGGGTGGGGAAAAAGTACTAAAAATGATTCTGTAAAGTAGCAGGTAATTTGATGATTGTTTTCAGTATTTTAGTGGGGTTTCAGTGCATGTATATTTTAAAGAGGGTTCTTTGTAACTTCTTCGTTTACTGTGGGTTATATTTAGAGCAAGACACTGATGTGGGTTTTCTAAGAAAAATAAGTGACCTTTGATAGCACCAATCTTTGGAGATGCACACAGTTCTGCAGGCTCTGGTCATAATATGTGTGTGTATATATATATATATAATGGATTTGTAGTGTTCAGGAGGCTAGAGTTTGTACACATCTGTGATTTATAAACACTCACACAGCAACCCAAAGAAAAGAAGAAAAAAAATAACAAGTCAGTGGAAGCAAGTTAAAATAACAGTCAGGATGTTATTTTATGTCAAGCCTCCATGGCTGCAGAGGATGCAGCGTCCCTCTCTGTTTGCTGGCTGAAAACCCAGAGGCATCTGCAGCTTCACCTGGGATGGTGTTACTCTTAGACACTGAATAGCAAGAGGTGGCAGCCAGGCACAGAGCATGGGTCAGGGAATTTGTATTATTTGGTGTGTTCCTCAAACAGCCTGTTCTGTGGGCTGTTGTGGAAGCCTGGCCGTTTGCTAAAGCTGTCTTGTGACAGCAGGGATTGAATTGGACATAAGCACGTTAAAAACCTGTGCCTTTTGCATAATACAGTCTGTTTTCATGTTGAATTCTCATCACACGCATCCTGGCTTGGAAAAGGTTAATTAGATTGCATAGTTGGTACATAAATTAAAACATATATTAAAAAAGCTCTTTTACTCTGGAAAACAGACCAAATGTGACAACTCGTTTCAAAAAAATGTAGGAGGTTCAGGTGGATACTCAAAACCCCGATTCAGCAAGGCAAAGGTCCTCCATTAAAAAGTCGTTTTTCTGTAGCTTAAAAAACCTGCTGCTGTTTTCTAGGTGTAAAGCACCAAGACTCACAGAATTCTTTCTTGGCATTTTTGAATGCGCCTACCTCTGCTCTGGATCAATTTGAAGTAAGTGCACAGCTATTCTATCTCTCTGTTAGTCACTGCAACTGCTGCTGTCACCTGTCATATGTTGCTGAGAGTTTGCTACTGTATTTTAATCATATTGCCCTATTTATATTTGTGTATAATAATATGTGAGAATGGTTTGTGATTTACAGTGCCGGCTACCTTGTCTTGAACACTAGTGATTGTAGTGAATTCTCTCTTGAACCTTCAATGCAGAAATTTTCCTGATTTTGTAGTGAACATGAAAAGCATAGTTGTTCAAATGGCCTTTCTTTGTATTCGGAAAAATGCTAAGTAATGCGGGTACTGGTTTGGTAAAAATGAGAGAAAATACATCAATAATCTTTGAAATGAAGTTATTGAAACTGTATATTTATTAGGTTGTCTTCCTCTTTTGTTTATTTTGCACAGATCTGTAAAACCCAGATAATTACTATTCATCTCCTCTCCACAGATCCTAGATACTTATAAAAGAAATCTGTTGAATTCCTTTGTCGCTTTTAGACAAAAGACCAGTTTAGGTAGAAAACCTGGAAGAAAAAAAAATGAAATTATATTATACATTTCTTCTTTTTTTAATCAACAGTAAACAATGCATCATTTTTCTTTTTAAAAGAGCAGCTGGGGTGAAATATTGGTCAAACTGAATTCAGAGGGGAGAAGGCACCACCTTTACAGTTACATGTTGGTCTAAAATTTGCCTCTGAATTTTCCTGATGAGTGTACAAAGTCATCACATTTAGCTATGAAAGAGCACAATCCTCAATGTCATTGATGTTCCAAAATTTACTTTCTTTTCATTGTGTATTCATAAATTCATTTTTCTCTCTTGGAGTCCTCACAATTAACACCATTTTTTTTAATTTGCTTTTTAATTATTTATCCTATAACTTACTTTCAATAAAAAAATCCTGTTGGAGTGTAGGAATATTATTTTACTGAGTGAATGCTGGAAAAAGATTGGGTTTTATTCAGGTAGTTTATTGATTAATTGTCTGTGAAAGGCAATTAATGAAAACTTACTGTTACTGGCACTAGTTATTTACAGTTCTTTATTTTTGCACTTTTATTTATATTGAACAGTTTTCTTCATCCATCTCTCTCTCTCTCTCTTTCTTTTTTTTTACTGCTGTTTTCATTAAAATAGGATTCCTTTTCCTCCTCTTCATCCTCATTGATTGATTTTATGGATGACGTAAGTCTTTGACTTTCAAACCAGTAAATCCCTCAATACCACAGCTTGATTAATTTGGAATATTC
This sequence comes from Calidris pugnax, assembly GCF_001431845.1. NCBI lineage: Eukaryota > Metazoa > Chordata > Aves > Charadriiformes > Scolopacidae > Calidris > Calidris pugnax. Next base: position 1,437,398 of record NW_015090922.1, read on the forward strand.
AAACATTAATGCAGTCAACTTAAAAAATCCGAAGTGCAGTGGAGAACAGCGTATTTCTATAATAGCATACTTACAGCTATTTATATAGATAGATCTTCAGTTTTAAAGTAAAAGTTTTTCTTTAGGTGCAGGTGAAAAATTCTTAATTGCAAACAGTCTTCCTCAATGGAGAGAAGCTGCTTTTAGTCCTTACCTACTGATACGGCCAGTAGAAAATGGTTCCCAAATCACTGGCACGTTTTTAATTTATTTAGTTCTATTGCTTCATATTATTACTTTATCATTAGTTGTTTCCAAAAGTTTTCTGATCAGTGAAAATGTTTTCCTTGCATTCAGTTTATTTCTGTTCACTCAAATAAAACAATGACTCTTTTTTTAGCCTAATTACTAAGAAGTAACTTTAACTGAAGTAACTTCTTTTTATTGCTATTTGAGATGATAGTTTTTAATAAGGGCAGTGTTTAAATATTTAGCCTAGTTCATTGCATACTAAGGGAATTGGATTAGAAGATGAAAATTGACTGCATTATATTTCTTTCAGACTGAAGTAGTAGGCATATAAAAATAAATAGTAATAAGCTTTTTTTAATCAAAGTATATACTGTGCATCCATGGTAGAGAACCATCCATTACAACTCTGTGGGTACATCGTGTGTGTACGTCTGTGTGTGCTTGTATATATGTGTCTACACATACATACATATTTATAGACATGTATTTAAAATAATTCTATTTGCATTAAAAGGTGATGTGATTAATTTTAATCTAGAAATGTCTGCTGGGAAGGATGTAACAAAGAGGGGATGGTACTGATCTACTTATTGCATTTCATTTCACCAGCTCTAAAAGAATCTTTTCTTCTATATGCTTTTTTTTTTTCTTCTTCTGTAAATCAAGTATTTACTTTAGCCAAAATGGGCAGGTAATTTGTGGTACCATAGTAGAAGGTATTTGTCTGCACTTTTGTATAGCATATAGAAAACCCTGTCTTGCTGATATTGTTGGAATTTTCTTACCCCCAAAAAATGAGAGTACAGTTTCCTGTCATGTGAATTCTACAACAAATGAATAATATTTATATTCTTTACCTGGATTAAAGAAGTATTTTCTATGTTGCCTGAGTATTAGCAACATTTAGTTTGTAGCAGCAGGTTCCTTAGAAAGTTACCTTAAAAAATATCTCAGACTCTCTCCTAAAAGCTGTTAAAAGAGAAATAAAGTACATATGTGGTGGAGTAGATGATAATGTTCTATTTTGAAAGGGAAACCTTGGGACAAGAAAATTTCCCTGGTTGCCATCTAATTAGTTTTGAAGGAACTAATTTAGAAGGAACTAAATAAGTACTTTATTTTGTATTTAGTGTTGGGGTGGTTTTTTGTGGGGTTTTTTTGTTTTGTTGTTTTGTTTTTTTTTTAAAGAAGGCAGCATGTTTTTTTCACAAGCATTTTGACAAAATCATATCTTTTTTGGTCTATGCAAGTGACTAGTGTTCTGTTGGTGCTCCTCCTTAAAGATATTCTTCTTGATCGTTCCGCCCAGATCAGATCTTTTCAGATACGCATCTTTGGTGTATATTGCTGCATGTGGATGACTTCACACACGCAGAATCAAACTTCTCTTGTTCCATCTTCAGCCTGAGTCCAACAGGAATGGTTTTTCCCTCAGTTGTCCTGCACAAGAGTACACATTTCTGGCTTGGGCTGGCCAGGAGCTAATATGTCTCACATTGGGGCAGATTTCTTTCTCATCTTTGCAAAACTGCAAAAGAAGAGAGTTGACTGTTCACAGACAGAAAGAGCACCCTGCAGACAAATACAAGACTTGTTGAGTTACCTGTCTTCGTTAGAAAAAGAAGTAACGCTGATGTCTGCGTTAGTAGGTGAAAGGTGGTGTCATTACAGTTGTGCTTAAAGTCCGTTCTGTATCTTTCATTTATGGGACAAATACTGGATTAATTCATAGTGAGATTCATAACGTATAGTCTCTTAATTATCAAAATGAATGGTTATTTGTGTTTTATCTCATTGAGTTGGTTCAATATCAATGTATTAGGCAGCCTTAAATCAAAATAAGGATATTAAAAAAAACCTCCCTGCTGAATGGGACCTCCATTCCCTTTCACATGTCTCTCTTTGCTGTAATTACCTTGAAGGGCAGTGTTTCTTGCAGCATTTCAAGAAGACTTAACCTGTGCTCAGTCATACTTGAGAAGTTTGTGGGTTCTCTTTATTTTAAGACCAAGGAAGAATTAGAAGTCCTCAGGTCAGACTCATGTTGCAGTGATGAAATCGCTGAAATCGCATGGATTTCAGTCTCCATAATCAAGACCCAAAGTAACTATTAATATTACCAGTAAATACAAATATTACCAGTGGCCTGTAGTGTTTCTCCAGCCTCTGTGCTTCATTATAGAATGACAGAGTGAGTGTAAAATTATATACAGATGCAGTTAAATAGCACTCTTTGCAAGATCTCTTACGTCTATTTAACATACAGAAGTGTAAGCAGCGCTGAGTCTAGCCTACTGATTACATTTGGAGTTTACTAGGGTGGGTATGTCTTGTGTGTACCTTGTGCCAATAATGGCATTGTTTATAGTTCTCTGTGTATGACTGGAGTTAATTTTAATTGTTTCAATGAAGAAAATGGTAGCTTTGCAGTTTCTGCTGGAGAGAAGTGAAAATAAATGTCCTGCTGCCTCTGTGGCCTAGAGACACTGAGAAAAAAAGTAGTAACTCACTATTTAGGTGGTTCCAGCTATCCCTCCTCAAATCGGAAAAAAATATACTTGGTCAGGTTGGCAGAACTGATGCCTAAATCCTCTTATCAGCAAAAGTTTAAATGTTCAGAAACAATTCCCGTATCTCCTCTGCAGACAGGAGGGGGCAAAGGGGAGCAGGAATAGGTTTTGCTGTCCCTAGTTTCTGGTTTTGATGGGGAGGGAAATTACTCCCAGTGATGAATAGACTCATTTCTAAATCTTTGCCACTGTTTCTCCTGTATGTTGCAGGCTGTCTCTCAGTAACCTCATCTAGGTGTTAAGTCTCCTGTGTTCACTAGAAGTGTCTGAGAGTTAAGCGTTGGGGTTTGTTTTCTTGCCAGGTGGATCTTTGTGTATCTCACTAGCCACTAGAAGCAATTATCAAAACGTGAATTTGTGATTATTTATAGCAATAAAATGGAATCCTATTTTCCCTTGACAAAATTATTTTCCCCACTTGCTAGAAAATACTATTTTTCCTGTTTTCAACATATCACAAATTAAAAATAGATTTCTTAAATCCTCCTGCAATCTGCCCTCACATCCAATCCCTGTGGGCTTTGTTTAGACTAAATAAATCTGAACTTTGCAAATAACCACAGAATATATCATGTTCTGAATTCTCACTATCGAACAGAGTAAGTAATAGTAGTGTCTGGTCAGAGTCCTGACTCTACCTGCACATTCATAATTAAGTTTAAAATAATTCTGGTTCTTAATGCTACTTTAAATTGGAAGTATTGTGTCTCCAAGAAATTGCTTTATTCATCTTGTTCAAAGTACAGAGATTCTAACTGCAAATGATTAGTGTAACATACTCTGCAGTTTCACTGCTATTGTCCAGTGTAAAACTGCAGACTTTAAAATAGTTGTTCCTTTTTTTTTTTTTTTGATGTTTCTTCCCTCTTGTTGCCCCAGACTATCTTGTTTCTAAAACACTTGTAAAAATGAAACATGTTTGTGTGTGTCTTGACACTACCCCTGGTGATACAGAGCCAGGAATTCTGAGCTGATGTATGTGTCACTGTTTGGTTTTGTAACATATTCTCCTCCTTTCTTTGTTAAAGCGCTCTCCTTCCTGTATTCCAGCTAACAAAGGCAGACGTGTAAGAGGCTGTCTTACTCTATGTAGCCCTTTATTTTTTGCCTGTTGTGTACATGCCTTTGTTTAATGTATGGATCGTGTATTTACCTCACTGCATGTCTTGTGCTGCTGCTGCCCTTCGCTGCTGCTGCTGCTGTGCTTTTTGTTGTTTTACAGCTGTGGCCTAAAAGCTTTTGGAGTATTTAATTGAATAACCCTATGAGCAGAATATCACAGTAACTGGAGAAGATGCTTTGGGTACTTTCTCATTTCAATAAGAAGGTTCTTTGTGAAAGCTGACCAGGTAGATGCGGGTTGGGAAGATGAGCAAATGTCAAATAAGGTCCTGTTTGTTTCCTTGCTCTTCGCAGAGAGAATGTGTTGAGTTATGGGAATTGCCTATAGAAGGTAATGTTTGGCATTTGGGAGGCATGTCACAGCAAAGGCTAGAAAATATCACAGTACAGAGATAAACAGATGGGAAGTGGGGAATTGAGTAAATTGAGCATCAAGGAGGGCAGGAAAAATTCATCCAATGAAAACAAGAGTTGGGTGTGTCATAGTTGGTTAAGCTGGAGGGCTCTGTGGTGTTTCAAAAATCAAGGTGGATTTTTAAAAATGGTGTTATCAAAGCTTTGTCAGACCGAATTTCTACCAGCTATGTCCATTTTAAATTCATACTGTCACTTTTGTTACTTTTATGCACCTGCGACGATAGGAACAGGAAAGCACACAAAGCACTCGTACTGAATCTTCAGTAAATGGGTGATGATGCCCAACAGCTTTAACAGTGACCTTTCCTCTGCAGTTCAAAGCACACTGCTCGGTGTCTTAGGCAAGTTTACAGTAACTGCTGGGTTTTGTCAGCTGTGGCTCCACTTCAGAAGTTCTTCTCTCCTCAAGACGTGTTTATACGCTGGCCCCTTTGGCTCAGGCCTACACAGCTGACACCACGCGGACAGCTAGGCCCAGGCCTGTGGAGATCAACCAGGCTATTACAATTTGGTAGAAAAATAACCCAGTGGATTAGTTTAAAACTACTTTTAACAGTGTTAATATGGTCCATGTAAACTTTTGGCCATAGTTGAGTTAGATTAGTTCTACTTATTAAAGCAAGGAACCTGGAGTCTACTGCAGCTTAAGGCCTTGTTTCTGCAGTAACGGTGGTGGTTAAATTCCCTTCAGATTCTGTAGCGGTAGATCAGGTTCTGTGTATTTTGTGGGCTTTTTGTGTTCATAAGTAAAGTAAAAATACATTTGTTACTGCAGTTGTCTTCAACCACAAAGGCTTTGTAGCACATTCCAGAAAAGTTCCATCATTCATATCATGCTTGTACTAAATTTTTTTAAGAAACACCATGAAAATTCCTTGGTATGCAGATGCTACTTTGAAAGGGAAAGCCTTTGGAGTATCTGGAAACATTTATGAAATGGTAGATTAGATCTCTTGAGTTTAACTTACAGAAGAAAAGGAATGTCTGTTTCTTGCAATGAAAAATTTGCCTGTAGTTACTCATTTGGCTTAGTTTTTAATAGCACTTTTAAGAAGAAGGTAGAATTGTTCAAGGTTAAACAGTCTTTGAATGGACTCCAAGTTATCACGTTTAGACTCGATAAAAAAAAAAGTTTAAAGTAATTGAAACAATGTTGTGTGTCTGGGGATTTACTACTTAAAGGCAGTAATACTGGATGAGGCTTCCAATTATTATTATTTGCATCTGATAAATTCAAGCACAAAATGTTTGCTTTACTGCTAATTTTGGCCTCAATGCTTGAAACACATGATCTAATGTGTAGAAAACAGGTGTATCCAGTGTGAGATTTTCCCGTTTTCATTACAGAAATACTTGCAGGCATCTTAATATGCCTGAGTTGATTAAAGTGATGAGCATTCTCCACCAGATAAGGTTTCTTTGAAGGCTATGATAAAACTAGAAGCCATCAAACTTAATTCACTACTATTGGGGGAAAAGGAGGGGAGAAGAGAGAAAAAGAAAAAAAACAACAACTGCACCTGTTCGCTACCATGACTGAGCTTCTGGGGAACAGGACTTTATATGCATGTGCAAGATTGGCTTGGCAATATATTTTATTCCCTAAAAAGTAGCAAAGTTTGTGGAATTGTTAGTATGGTGTCAATGGCAAAGAAGGTGAAAAAGCACTGGAATGTTCAAATGCTTTCTGCTGCATATTTTAGATGGCGTGCAAACCAAATCCTTAGTAATGGGGGGCTGATGATGGATAGCATTGCTTCAGAGAATCCTGCATTCTCTAATTTTTCAGCTGCACTGACAAAAGATAACTTGTTATCCAAGATACCTGGTTGTACCTATATGCTTTGTTGTTCAGTGTAGTTCTGTGTTGGCCTTGGTTTCATTGTATATCAAGGACTAGGAAAATATTCCCCTGAAGATACCATATTCCTGGTAAGAATGTTTTTGGTAGCTCAAATGGGATACAGAAAAACCTTCAATTCCCTGTGAATATAATTAACTCTAACTTCAGGAAATATGTTATTTGCTCTGCCTTTTCTCCTTATTTTCTCCTAAATGTGTTTTCTCCTCAGTGTTTTCACTGATTTAGATGGGCTGTAAGGGAATTCACTTCTAACAAATTTTTACTACTAGTGGGTAAAACCCAATAGTGTTTAGAAAATGTTCACCCTTTAAAAATGCTGAATTACAAGTCTCTCAAGTGTTTATCAGGCCCCTGAACTAGCAGCTTTTATGCATGTGCTCTCCTCTCAGCAGAAGCCTTGGCGTGTTCATATTCAATAATTTTCATTGCATTTTTGTACATTAATTAGGAAATGGCTTAAAACTGAATTTTTATCCTCTCAGTTCTCTCTGAGGAATCCTACTGCTCCCTTATCTTATTTTGGTAAGAGTTGAGAATTCTTTTTTAATGATGTCTGTTATTTATTTTTTCGGTTGTTTTTTTTTTTTTTTTCCTCTTGAATTCTTCTTCTAGATTGATTCAGTTGAGAATTTTACATTGTCTAATACCCCATCACGGGATGAAGATAGCAAGTCTCACCTCCATTCAAGATCAAGGTCTCCTTCTACAGCCAGTGAGATTGAACCAATCGAGGTACTTCAGTCAGTGACAAATTTTTATCTTTTTTTATTTAGGGGTTTCACTCATCTAAAAATTGCTATTGCAAATCCTTTTGTTTAGAATGAAGCTCACGTCTCTGCAGCGAGACTATTTAGGACCTTGTAATAGCCTTCTGTGCTAGTGGTGAACTGTATTTTGGGGAATGTTGCATTTCCTTTCACATACAGTTAATTGATTAGGAATGGGAACTATGTTGAATCAATTACTAGATATGTCTCTCTTCATAACCTGTCTTCACTTATGATATTTAAGAAATGTTGGCACAAAGTTAAAGTTACACCGTAGTTTGTAAGAGTGCACTTTGGAGTCCTGCTGAAAAGCTTGTCAATACAAAATATTAGCCAGGCTCTGAAACTATAATAATATATCCCCTTTCCCTGTTAAAAAAATTTAACTCTTGATTATTTTACATTAGAAAAGATTCAATCAAATATTTAAGATAATACAAAGTTATTTTTGATGTTTAGAAGATGAATTGTACACATAATATTGCTGAGAAATAAGATTTGATTTTCTAAGTCCTTTCCTACCTTAGTTTGGTTCCAGTGCTTTTAAGTTTGGGGCTGGGACATTGTAGTCTTTCTACTTTATTCAAGCTCTCTTTGATAGTGTGTATTTGATGTCTTATTGATCCTCTGGGGACTATGTTCAGGTTACAGATCATCCTCCCCGTTCGCTTCACACACCAACCATGAGGACACCATATATTGGATCGGGACTCTCTGCACCAAAGGTATTCAGTCAAACGTTCGTGACTTCTATATAGTAAGGGGGAAAATACCACTCCTGGGCAACAGCTTCAGGAGAACTGTTTATCACAGTAATCTTTACCAGAACTGCCTAGAAGGGTTGTTTATGTGCAAGCTGGTTGCTTTCTGAAACATAAACCCCCTCATTCTTAAATTATGTGGTGTGAAAAGGGATTTGATTATTGGAAAAACAGTGGTTTGGACATTAGAAAGAGGTAAATTAACCAGGACATGAAGAAAGGAAAAGAGACTTGAGAGAGTGTTTTTTGGCATGTGTCTGACCAACCTGCCTCTATTCCCTGTGTCCAATAGAACTGGTGTTGCTGTGGGCCAGTCTTGGATCAGCACATCTGTATGCTATCTAGATGCTTATTTTTCAGAAAATGCAAAGAGTAACCCTAAGATGAACCTGTAGATTTACATTTTTATAAGTAACATAGAGTGAGCACTAAAGTCAGCACTGCAGCACTGGGCTGGGAGAAGGAATTCCAGTTTTTCTGTCTTCTGGCTTTTTATTTGCATAAATACTGATTTTACATCAGTAAAATTACATTGAAATTATTTTGCTGCTGGCCAAATAAGCCAGTCAATGTATGCTAATTCAGTGAATTGTGTATATTCAAGCAAATGAGGAATAAAATGCAAGCTATTAAAGGAAAAATCTTACCGAAGTACCAGAAGTGCCTCAATGGCTTAGGAATCTTCTGTATTTTTTTTAAAATGGCAGTTTTTCTGCAACTGATCAATGAAGGAAGTAAGTTTTTCTAATAGATCTGTTTCTCTGCTTCAATAAATTGCAAAATAGCAAAAAACTTCATTTGTGTAAAGGAAAGCCAAAAAGTTTAAGCAGACTGTTCTGTTGCAACATTGTAGTAGATCTCAGTAGATCCAAGTAGGTCTAGATATTAGTAGATTTAAAAAATGCTGCGAGTGCACTTGGAATCATTTTACTGTGAAACATTTTACTGTGCACATCATTTCATTTTTGCAAATGTTTTGATCAGTAAGTCATGAATATTGCTTTCTAATTTATTATGTTCCCTAAAGAACTTTCTTACTTTATGACTGCATCAGTTATTAAAGCTGAGTATTGTTTCAAAGAAAGACATCCATCTATACACAGAAAGCTTCCATTGTAAGAGTAAAACTGTCATTAAATATGGATGAAGTTTGAGTCCTTAGGTGTGACATCTTATGCTGTGAAAAGCAGGAAAGTGAGTAAAATTTTAATATACCCACTCATTAAGGTAGTTTGCAGAGTTGTCTTACTTGAGATCACAGGTTTTTTTTAGAGCCTTTGTGCTCACCCTGTGCTGTATCCTTTCTCCACCTACCAATGGATTTAGATGGGCTTTAGTGTTACTTCACTGGGAGTTTTTTAGAAAAACAAAGCAGCTTCTTGGATTTTATACAAGGCCTTCCATGAATCATGTCATATGACCACATTACATAGTCCTTTAGCCTTGCTATCATAGTATCAGCACTGCCATCCTTGAGGGGCGAGAGGGAACTAAAACACCTACTCATGTGGTCTGTGTTCCCGAGAACTAACAAGAAGAGAGGCCCTTTCAAAATCAACATCATCTATACTCTTGCTTTTAAAATGGTTTTTTGAAATTGCATGTGCCTGACACTGTAAAACTGAACTCTGTCATGCTTTCCGGCATAAAAATTAGAATTTTGGAAAAAGCCTAGTATTTTTCTTTAAACAAAGGCAACAATTCTTACAGAGAAGCATTGAATTTGCAGCTTAGAAACCACTGTGGTAGGTTGACCTTGTCTGGCCCCCAGGTGCCCACCAAGCACGTACATACACACATTCAACTTCTAGAGTCTAATGGAATAATTTTGGCAACTTTCCTATCTGCAATGGAAGCAAACACATGTTCTGAGACAAGATCTGGTTTCCATGGTTTCATTTACAGAGGATGGATTTAATTATGAGTAACAAGCACTGACAAGGAATTTTTTTCAGTCCTTATGTTAGGAGCTCATGTCTCATTTCAGCAAAAACAAATAAGCTACTTTATTTGCTCTTATATGTGTGAAAAAAATAACCGTTCTTCAGAAGTGTTACAGGTATTAACATCTTTGTCTGCTTGTTTCACAGCCTAAAGCCCACCAGTTTGTAGTGAAATCATTTAATACCCCAACAAAATGCAATCAGTGCACCTCTCTGATGGTGGGTTTAATACGACAGGGCTGTACTTGTGAAGGTAAGCGCTTGTGAAAGCAGGAAATGTGAACTGAAGTTCTTAGAGATGCAAATTGTACAGTGAATGGTGTGGAATGATAATGCAAGAAACATATTTATATTTTGAATAACAGAATATATTCTCATGCTTCAGTCTTTTAGCAGAAGAAGCCAAACACTCTGAACATCTCATGTAACAGGTTACCTGGAGACACACTTCTTCCAGTTGGTGGTAGAAGAGCTTAGTTCAGTTTGCTTAAAATAGGAAGTAGGGCCACAGTCAGTGGTCAAGTCAACGCTTTGCGTTCTGACTCGGAGCAAGATTTATAGCTTTGCCATTCAGTACCAGTTTTGCTGCTTTCCAGAAGTAATTTATTGTAGGTTTGTATGTACACAGAATGACACTCATCATTTAGAAGAGCTTATTTTTTTACTAGTGGAGTTGGGCCTAGAGGAAATCATAGAGATTATCTCAGTATGATCTTCTGATTAGGGTCTTTCTTACCTGAATGAAACCAGACTGTGTATCCATACACCTCTGGAAATGAGAGAATCCGAATTTAAAGCAGATAAAAGCACAAACTGCTGCTGTGCACACTTGTATTTCTGTTTTGGTGTAGGAAAGTTCAGTGAAACTATTCCATTGTTGGTCAAAAAAAGGAGAAGATTCCTTTATAAATGTCACTGTTGCTATCATAGCTTTTGCGTTGCACAAGTAATAACCATCAAATCTTTTTGTTTCTTCTCCTCCTCACAAGTGTGTGGATTCTCTTGCCACGTGACCTGTGCAGACAAGGCTCCTGCAGTGTGTCCAATCCCTCCCGAACAGACGAAGGGACCTTTGGGAATAGATCCCCAGAAAGGCATAGGAACAGCTTATGAAGGCCATGTCCGAGTAAGTATCAGGTACCTGCACTTGGGGCACTTAGATTAAATTTGTTGTTTTCCGGAGGTGGAATTAAACTCTAATTGGGGTGTTGGAGTGGAATGGATTAAATTATACCTTAAAGTAACAGTTTGGAAACTAAGATCTAAATCTTCACAAAGCAGCTCAATATTTTCAACTGTAATTCTCTCTCCATCTCTGTTGCCCGTTGTTCTTTGAGTCGGTCTTGAATAGCCTTTATTTTTGATCACATACAAAACGTGCAGAGAGTTGATTGGATTTTATCTTGCTTAAAGGTGCCCAAACCAGCTGGAGTAAAGAAAGGTTGGCAGAGGGCACTGGCAGTCATCTGTGATTTCAAACTCTTCCTGTACGATGTAGCAGAAGGCAAAGCGTCCCAGCCCAGCGTGGTAGTGAGTCAGGTCATAGACATGAGGTAAGCTCTTTGGTGCCATGTGGGAGCTTTTCAGAGGCACTGGGAGGTTTTTTCTGCTTTTCCTTTTTGTGAAATCAGTAAGCAAAATCCAGAGCTTTTATGAAACACTGTAATCCATATTAAGAGCCTCTAATTTTCTGGAAAAAAGCAGTGTTTGCCATTAGCCTGAACTCTACTTGTGTGTTCTATGTGGCAATTTAAACTCCCGTTACTACATCATGTGCCAAAATGCATCTGTTCAGCTGTGTAAAGATCTGGAATGAATAAAGAAGGAAAAATACATTCTTCTGGGGTTGAATAGAGTTTTGAAAGATAGCCAAAACTGTTACGAGATAAAACTAATACAATTTTTGATTCAGAAGGTCTAAATAGTTTGTTCCCGGTATTACTGAAATAATACCAACTTCACTGAAGGCTGAGGACATTTAACATACCAACTAAGTACAGCTCATCTCTGAACTAGGTTAGTTTATCCAGGGAGCCTCAAACAGCTGTACTTTATAGCTTCTGGTGAGTTTGGATTTTTATGGAAGAGTTGGAGAGGTGTTCTTGGTCCACACTTAAGTTTGATTATGTTTGTTTATTTTTAAAAAAAAAGGTTTCAATTTAAACAGACAAACCCCAGATACTCTGAATAGATTTATCTCCATCAACATTTGCCAGCAGTTAATTATGCAACATTGCAATTGTGAGTTTCATCTGCAGATGAGAGGATAATTTTAAAAATTAGCCCTCAGTGCTGTCCTGTTGTGTCCTTCACAAAAGAGGACTATTGGTACTATGGAAATATAAACCCAACCAGGCAGTTTTTACTCTTTAACTCTTTTCCAATTATGTTTGTGGTCTCCATAAGGGATGAAGAATTCTCAGTGAGTTCTGTCTTGGCCTCAGATGTCATCCATGCAAATCGAAAAGATATCCCCTGTATCTTTAGGGTAAGTATTATGTCTTGAACCCAGTAACCCAGCAGTACAGGGTTTCACAGCGTGATGTATGGTGTGTGTTCACTCACAGCTTGCTCTTATTTTATTTCCTTGACAAGTCCTGGCCATGTGGTATCCATGGCAGCAGCAGCAATGCGTAAGGATCTGTACATATATCATTTTTGTGGTAAAAATAGCACTGGCACATTTAGACCAGTTCTCATCTCCCATTTACATGGCTTTTTGGACTTCATGATAAAACGTACTTTTCTCAACCTCCTGTTAGTCATTTGAAATTCTTCTGTTCTTCTTGCCTTCTGCTCTACAATTTAATTTGTGGTGTTTTTTCCTGAAGCCTTTATTTTCTGTATTTTCTTTGTATACAAGCATTGGGTCTCTGAAAATTCCCATTCATCAGGTAGTCAGTATAGAAATCTAGTGTAAAATGCTCCTCAGAATTTATGTCTATTACCTGATATCATCATTGGCCATCATTGGCTTTTTCTAATATTCGTCTTATTTTTACGAGATAATTCTATTAAGGCTTTGACCTCAATTAAATATCTTTGGTGTCTTGTTCATCTTATTTTTACGAGATATTCTATTAAGGTTTTGACCTCAATTAAATATCTTTGGTGTCTTATTAATTCTCCTATCATTTCTTTACTACACCACTGTATTTCACTCCTTGTTTTTCTGGCTTTCAGACCGTGCATCACTCTGCATGCTGAGAGGAGATAAACCTACAAAAGGGGCTTTCGTTTTTATCTGTATAACTCTACCAAATACATGAAAAGGTTCATAGATCATTCTTCAATAAAGACTATTCCTATTTCATGAAATTATTAATGGAAACTGTTGGTCTTAAAAAAAAATAATACAGAATACTTTGTAAGAAATGCTTTTCATTACAAAATTGCTGTGAGAAACAGATGACTACCTTATTAAGGGCAGACATTTCGGAATAATAGAATAAATATGAAAGTATTTAGAATAAACCCAAAGTTTTCTCTGTTCTTTGCTGAGTTAGTCACATCTACAGGTATTTCTGGTGGTGTGAGGATAGAGTGTTTTCTACTAACTAAGGCTAAATTTTTTGCATTCTTAGTTCAGACAGCTAATTAAAAGGACACAGGCACCTGATATCCTTGTAAAAATTCTCACGATTATATTTTGTATTGCTTATGACTTCAAATGTCTGTTTCAAAATTTTCCAGGTCACAGCATCCCAGCTCTCTGCGTCCAGTAATAAATGTTCGATCCTGATTCTAGCGGACGGTGAGAATGAAAAAAGCAAGTGGGTGGGAGTGCTGAACGAACTGCACAGGATCTTGAAGAAGAACAAACTCAAAGACCGCTCAGTCTATGTTCCCAAAGAAGCTTATGACAGCACCTTACCCCTCATCAAAACCACACAGTCAGCAGCAATCATAGGTATGGAATGGATCAGAAGGTAACTCTAAGAAATATGGGTATCCTAAAAACACTCTCTTCTCTTAAATGGTGTTATCTACTGAATAGAGTAATACGTAGTGTTTTTATCCTGGACAGAAATGTGTATGGGTTTAAGAGGATTCACCACCCAGTACTTCTGTCAGATTTGTCCTCCTATTTACACATATTCATAATTATGAATAATTTGACTGAGGATTGGACATTACTCTTTTGTATTCTGTAAACATCATTCCTTAACTGTGCAAAATTAGCACTATGGGATAGACTATATAGTAAATAACTGACTTCACAAAATCTGGTTGTGGGACCAGAGAGAAAATGTAAAAGCAGAGAATAAATGTAGTCATTTGAAATCCTAGTGCGTAAAATATGTTAAACTTGGATTATTTAAATTATGTAAATGGGATATTATGGTTATTCCAAAGTTGGTAGTGCGCTTAAGTGCTCTGAATGCTTTGTTAAAAATTCTGTTTCTTGGTATTATTTCTACTATCAGTAGAAAAGGCTTATTTTTTTCAGAAATTTGAATGTTGGGAGGTTATCAATGGTTTTTTGTCACATGAATATGTTGGATTTGGCTTTTTATCTGTTTATTTCAAGATATTAAAAAATTGTCTCTGTTAATTAGAATTATCAGTGTTGTTGAAGAAGTATTTCTAAAGAAAAATGTCTTCTTTTTCTTTTTCCTCAATATCCTAGACCATGAAAGAATAGCTTTGGGGAATGAAGAAGGGTTATTTGTTGTGCATGTCACCAAAGATGGTAAGAGATTGGGAACTGGTAATAATTTTGTTAATATTAAATAATCAGAAAGTGATTTTGAAACCTTTTTTTCTTGTTCAATGTCCTTTGGTTTAATTTTTCTCACTTTACTACATTATCAGCTGGATAGCCCCATGTGAGAGCTGATAATCAAGAACATGCTCTGTGTGCTTTCTGGTTTGGGTGTCCTTTCCTCTAAAAAAGATTTAACATCTGGATTGCAGCTGTGAAGGTTTTGTTCCCTGATTTGAAGTAGGGTTACTACTCAATTTAGACCGGGTTGTTCAGGACTTTGTCCTGTTGGGTCTTGAAAACCCCCAAGGATGGAGGTTCCACAGTCTCTGAGCTGCCTGTTGCGAAGTGTAATTAGTGTCCAGTTGGGTCTTCAAAACCCTCAAGGATGGAGGTTCCACAGTCTCTCTGAGCTGCCTGTTGCGAAGTGTAATTATTCTCTCAATTTAATGTTTTCTTTGTATATCCAGTTGGAATCTCCCCCATTTTGGTTTGTTACCAGTTTATCCTCTTCTCCTGCTGTGCATCTCAATAAGGAGCCTGGTTCAGTCTTTTTTTGTAACTTCCTTCTTGGTATTAGAAACTAAAATTTATGTTCAGTATTGTAAATAGATGTAATGACAGATGCCCAAGCTGATTCACAAGCGATGTGTTTAATTGTCTGCTTCAGTTCTTTGATTTGTAAATAGATGTAATGACAGATCCCCAAGCCGATTTAGCAAGCCATGTGTTTAATTGTCTGCTTCAGTTCTTTGAGGGTTTTCCTTTATTCAGTAGTTTTGGGGCTATAACCTGATTTTATAAGTGAATACAGAAATAATACAGTGGTTGCTACTGCATCGGATCTGCTCCTCCCTTTTTCTGGTGAGGAAAAGGTCTGTCCAGCATTGCCACATCTGGTATTATTGAAATACAAGTTTTGATTCTGTACTTTTAAATATCTCAGGGAAGCAACAAAGGGAATTTTGTGGGTTTACTTCATGGTTTATCTTTACAAATATGTATGTTTTCATCAATTCACACTTCCACATGATTTACTTGGATTTGTGGGGGTTTGGTTTTGTTTTTTAGAGATTATCCGTGTTGGTGACAATAAGAAGGTTCATCAGATCGAGCTTATCCCGAGCGAACAGCTCGTTGCCGTAATCTCAGGCCGAAACCGTCACGTGCGGCTTTTCCCCATGGCTGCCCTGGATGGAAGGGAGACGGAGTTTTATAAACTGGCAGAGACAAAAGGCTGCCAGTCAATCGTGTCCGGACACGTGCGCCACGGAGCTCTGACGTGCCTGTGCGTAGCCATGAAAAGGCAGGTCCTCTGTTACGAACTAAATCAGAGTAAGACACGTCACAAAAAGATCAAGGAGATCCAAGTCCAGGGGAACGTCCAGTGGATGTCGATCTTCAGTGACCGTCTCTGTGTGGGCTACCAGTCGGGTTTCTTAAAATACCCGCTTCACGGAGAGGGTGCCCCGTACAGTCTGCTCCATCCAGACGACCACACGCTCTCGTTCATCGCACAGCAGCCAACCGATGCCATCTGTGCAGTCGAAATCTCAAGTAAAGAATACCTGCTGTGTTTTAGCAGCGTAGGGGTTTACGTTGACTGCCAGGGCCGAAGATCTCGCCAGCAGGAACTGATGTGGCCCGCCACTCCATCGTCTTGCTGTAAGTTGCCCTGTGTTTCAGGGTCCTTGCTGTTACACATTGAAGCCATCTCTGCTAGGTTTAGTGTCCACAGGAAGGGAAGTTTGAGGATAAGTACCTGACAAGTAAAGGATCACACTTACTCTAGTTTTGACAACTCTGTAGCACGAAGAGGAATCATGGGTCAGGATTTCTAGCTCTGATTTCCCATTGCTAAATACACAGCAAGGTCTCACAGCCAAAAGTATCAGGTCCTGAGACCTTTGTGCATTCACCACCACTGATGCTAGACTGTTGTTCTTTAAAATCTTACAATTTCATTTGATTTGGCTCGGTGTTGTGATTCAAGCTTTCTTGATGTTCAGTCATCAGGATCTGGTACTTTTGACTTCCTTTTCTCCAGTGCTATTTATTCCTACTTACTGGATTTTTATTTTCTTTCCTTCTTCATTCTTTCCTCTGCAGTTTTTCAGGAAGAAATTCGTCCCTGTGAGGGAGGTGAGACACTGGAACAGGTTGCCCAGAGAAGCTGTGGCTGCCCCATCCCTGGAGGGGTTCAAGGCCAGGCTGGATGGGGCTTGGAGCAACCTGGTCTGGTGGGAGGTGTCCCTGCCCATGGCATGGGATTGGAACTCAATGACCTGACCTTTAAGGTCTCTTCCAACTCCAACCGTTCTGTGATTCTATGATTTTTATTGACACTCTTCTTATTCATCTGCTCTGTTTGCTTTTTTAAAATACCAGTTTTTAATTCCCCCAGCCCCATCTCCCACTTCCCTTCCAAAATGCAATGTATGGCAGGCAGTATAGAAAATATATTTCACAACCTTAAGGGAAAAATACTGTAATTTTCCAAGATTTTGGTTTCCAGCAAGAGCTCTGTTAAACATTTATTGCACATTTTTTCAAATCTAGGGGTTTATCTTTGTGGATGGAAAAAGAACTTGCAATGCCCATCGTCTTCATTTTAATGTCCTTCTGACTGGAGATAAAGATTGGCTAATTTTTAACTTAGAGTATCTGTGAATGAGCCCAGTCTTATGTTTGTTTTTAAAGTTATCTGCTGCCTTGCCCTGCTGTGACAGCAGTACAGTCACGTTGCAGAGGAGAGAAAAGGTTCACCTTGGTTGAGTAGAGCCCTTCTGAATGTGGAAGGAGCAGCTTTTACAGGCTGTGTGTCTCTTTTGTGGTTTTCAAGGCAAGAGTGTGGTTATTGCAATGGACTCAGAGAATGAATGAATCAAAAGATTTTGAGATAGATTGAAAAAAAAGTCTTTTCACATACAGTTCGTCTATAGTGGTCATTGATAGTTATGGAAGGTTTTTGATTGCTTTAACTGTAGTGACTGGATGTTATTCCGATTCAGAATGGAGGTATATTTTATAGCAAAACCTGTTGCATTTAAACACAAATTGGATGCTCTTGTTAGTCTCGGCCGACCATGGCCATCTTGTTGCTGACATGAAATGCTGAATTCTTCTCTAAAAGTGGTCTCAGTGTAACAAATTTAATCCTGGGGAAACGTGCCAGATCAGTAGCACGAGAGTTCTCTTTACAGTTCACAAAATAAGAGAAGAAAATTAAAGCTAGAAGGGAACGTGGAGATTTTTATGACTGTGTCATGGTGCTTAGTTCCAGCTGAAGCTCATTTAGTATAGTCCAAAGACTAAAAGCTCAGTTCATTCAAATGACAGTTATTAAATAACAACAATATATTTTCCTACCACGTCATTGACAAAACAGGAGCTCTTAAAAACAGGGCTTTTAGAAGAAAAAAACTTTGAACCACATCACTGTTTGGCAGAAGAAACTGTAATCCCTTGAAGTTCAAAAAGGAGTTTGGTTCTGCAAAGTTAAAAGTCATGGAGATTTTAGGGGTTTTGGTGGTTGTGATGGTTTGCCTTCAGAATAAATTTCTTGGCCTTTTTCGAGTTAAAACACATTTTGCAAGAATTGTTGTCATATTGTGGGGTGAGGGTTTTTTGTAATAACTATGGTTAAACATAAGAAATAGTATATTTTGAGCCCTGTCTACAAGCACGTGACTCTATATCTGATCCTTCCCCCCCAGGTTATAATGCACCATACCTCTCTGTGTACAGTGAAAACGCGATTGATATCTTTGACGTCAACTCCATGGAGTGGATTCAAACTATTCCTCTCAAAAAGGTAACTTGCGTTTTCCATATCAGTTAAAGAATATGTTAGATGGTCAATCTGGAGAATATGAGTACGTTAGACTTACTGATGTTGCTGTAGAGAGCAGTTTCTTCCTATTAATGGCATATAGCTTCATTGGGGCTGATTGCATCTGTGTTATTGCCAGAAGATGATGGATGTTAAGATAATTAAACAGGCCTTCAAAAATCATGTCTTCTGCTGCTTGAGAACATTGTAGACAGACACGGTCAGAACATTTTGGTTCAACCAGTACCAATATTAAAACCAGGATGATGTGAGGTTTGGATCGCTTATCAAAAGGAAGAAGTTTTTGAGAACTGACACTTTCTTGGTATTTGGGAGGTGTTTGCTCAGCTGTATTTGGAAATAAAAAAGAAAAGTGTTTGTTTTTCTTTCCCCCCAGAGTTTAGACTAACTTCAGCTTTGTATTAGTGTCAACATAATTCCTTTAGCTGTTCCAATGGCACAGAACTACAAGAAATTGTCCTTGTGGTCTTGTGTTAGACACTCAGTCTCTCTGCATATCAATTTCCCATGTCAGATGCAGACCAGGATATCATGGCAATGCTGTAAGGATAAATAATGCAAAGATCAAGATGCTCAGCTATTAACCATCTTAAGGAGAGAAGAAGAATCTGGTCTTTTAGAGAAAATTTCCTCTACTCTTTTTGATGTCCAAACTTGGAGTTATTAAACAATTTGGGAATTTTTTTCCTACACAGCAGAATGGGATTTAGTCCTTTGATTAATATTAGACTCAAGACCACCCCTTTAATGAATGAAGCTGCTTTCAACACACAGGATTTGCTACATCAGACTCAAGTATGGTAGTTTATTACAAAGAATTGCAATTTGCAGACTCAGAGAGTGAAACATGTCTTTCATTCTGAAGCTGCAAATCACAAATAGCAGTGGGCTTTAGCAGTCTGTGTATTCTCTTCTCCAGTTGCAAAGTGTGACTGTGACACTATACGAACACAAAACAAAAGCACAACTTATTGCTTTGTGTGTCTCATAAACAAAATCAAATTGTTTTATGAAGTAGACTTCTAATGGGACTGTTTATTTAAATGCTGGGAGAAATGGTGTTAAGCCTATGTCTTTAAGTAGAATTTTAGGCAACTCTCTCTGTGCTCATTCTCCAAACAGAAGTTTAAAATCTAAAACTGTTTTCAACTCTGCTTCGTGGCTTTATTGACTCACAATTGTCATTCTTAGGAGCAGGTGTGTGTTACTGGAGACACTGCTCCTCCCAGCCCCCTGTTTTTCTGCAGAGCAGGCTTTGCTCTGACTGGTCACATCGCTCCGCTCCCTGGGTGGCTCTTAACAGTGCTCCTTTTATAGAGTTTATAACTCCCCTTGGAGCTTTCAGAATAAGATGCAGTATGTAAATGTGAGTTATGACTATTACAAGGACTGATTTTCCTTGTTTCAGGTACGACCCTTGAATACAGAAGGCTCACTAAACCTTTTAGGCCTGGAGACAGTCAGATTAATATATTTCAAAAACAAAATGGCAGGTAAGTAAAGAGAAGCCAATTTTCATCGTGCAAATTTTTTGTTTAGAAAGAGCATTTTTCTTTGGCCTGGATCTGTGCATTGTAGAAAGGGATCTCTCAAACATATGTTCGCTTGTTAATTTGGGGGAAAGCTAAAGTTTATAGATTCCACAGTGATTGCAATGATACCTGCTATGCAGGTACTCTGAACTTTTTTTTCTCCTTTTGAATATTCAATGAAGATTTGAATGAAGACTGGAAATAGAAAATGGAATGACTAAACACTCCTTCCAATCTGGAGTCACCTGCCAGAATGCTCTCTAAAAATACCTGCACAGTTAAAGGCTTTAATAATGATCTTGGCAGTACTAGATTAAAATTAATATTATACTTAACCTAAACAAGCCTTTCACAAGGATCAGAGAGTAATAGAATATAATGGATTCATAACTTGTTATAAGGGCCACATACAATTGTGTGCCATAGTTTTAGCTTCAGAATTCTACTTTTGTTATGAGTTGTTTTGACCTTTTTTCTTTTTAGAGCCCATTTCATAAGCAACCTCCCAAGTAACTGTTGTAACCTTTTGCTTAACCTCTTAGGTGAAGAGGGGATGTGCTTTGTTTTAGCAATCGAAAGCTATACTTTTTCTAAGAACTATTCTGAAAATAGTGGAAATAAACACTCTTGAAACATAGACTGCTGCTGGCCGAGTTTCAGTGTTCATTTAAATTGCTAGCAAACTAGTACAAAAGGAATGACAGTGGTAGAGAGGGGCAATATGGTGGACAAATTTATAAAGAATTTTTAAGTCTGTTAGATTGAAGGTTGAACACTAAAAGCAGAGCAAAAGAGAAAAAAAACCTGGAGAGCGTAGGACCAGAAGTAAGTAATGCTTCTCACTGCCTTTCAGAAAAGGTTGTCAAACAGAAAAATATCTTCCAGGTGTATCTTCTTAAAAGTCTACAAGGTGATTTTTTTTCCTGAAGCTACTTCCTTGTAGATCCCACACGTCATGAAATCTCCAGTTGATCTTAAAGAAAGGATCTGAGTTCCCTACAAAACCTGTTTTGGCAGTGAGCAGTAGGTGTTGGGTATGTTCAAGTTTATTAAGTGTAAATTTAGTCTCCATATATATTAAACAAGACGGAGCAGCTGCAGCATTCATTCACAGTAATGTTCTTATTGTATGATTGTCACTGCTGTACTTTTCGTGTCTTTATTAAAGATGCATTGGCCAGACCTCCACATATGGAAAAAATATCTTCCCTTTTCCCACAGCTGCACCAAAATACATCAGTGGTCAAACATTTCAACGGGAGTAGGCTCTTTGGAGCAGGGAGTGAAAGAAAGAGAGTCTTGCATTGAGTCTGTCAGAACAAGACTGTTGTAGTGATTTTCAGTGAGAGCTGCCAAAGACAGTTAGAGATAGAGGATTGAGGTCCTTTCCCGCCCACCTAAAAGTTTTGTTGGAAAAAATTAATTGTAGAATCATAGAATCATAGAATGGGTTGGGTTCGAAGGGACCTTAAAGATCATCCAGTTCCTACCCCCCTGCCCTGGGCAGGGACCCCTCCCACCAGACCAGGTTGCTCAAAGCTCCATCCAGCCTGGCCTTGACCCCCTCCAGGGATGGGGCAGCCACAGCTTCTCTGGGCAACCTGTTCCAGTGTCTCATCACCCGCACAGGAAAGAATTTCTTCCTGAGATCTCATCTAAATCTCCCCTCTTTCAGTTTAAAACCGTTCCCCCTTGTCCTATGGCTCTCCTCCCTGATCAAGAGTCCCTCCTCATCTTTCCTGTAGACCCTTAAGGTGCTGGAAGGGGCTCTAAGGTCTCCCTGGAGCCTTCTCTTCTCCAGGCTGAACAACCCCAACTCTCTCAGCCTGTCCTTACAGCAGAGGGGCTCCAGCCCTCTGAGCATCTTCATAGACCTCTGCTGGACCCATTCCAACAGGTCCAAAATCAGTGATACTTTGAGAACACAATTGTGGCAACTTGTGTGTGAAGAAGAGTTAATTCTGTTGCTATACAACAGAGTAGATAGTTTTAGACAGTGGATTTAGTAAGTGGTAGATTTGTTCAGGTTTGATGGGAAGTGGGTGGTGTCCAGAAGGATAAATTATCTTTGCATTCGAATTCTATGAATGCTAATTACTTGTCCCACCATCATCATATTTATCTTGGTTTCAGAGGGCGATGAACTGGTGGTTCCTGAGACGTCAGATAACAGCCGGAAGCAAATGGTTCGGAACATCAACAACAAGCGCCGCTATTCGTTCCGAGTGCCGGAGGAGGAGAGGATGCAGCAGAGGAGGTCGGTATTCAACATGGCCTTGTCCTCTGTGTGCACGTGTGGGTCCTGAGGGACAGTGACCAGTGCCATTGTGGTACTTCATGTGGCACTTTCTGGAATGCCCGTTCAGATATTTCTGTCTCTTCACTATCACCACTTTAATCCTCAGTGTTTAATCTGTGTTCATACCAGTTTGGATATGGATATGCACTGGGTACGCAGGTATTCATTAGTTCAAATTAATTATGTGAAACAGATGTAGTTTGGAATGCATGTCTCCACATACTGTATATAGGTACGTGGGTGTGCACATATACTATATATATAAAAAAGATCTGTAATAAACACTTTGCAAAAGGAGATTACGTTGCTATTTATACATATGGACTGATTACTTTCTGTCTCTGGTTCTGCTTTTCATTCTGAAGGCAATTCTACTCACAGGAGTATTCCAAGGCAAATGCTTTTTTGATTTATAGATTTAACTACATTCTCTAAATCTCAGAAAACTCACCTCTTCAGAGGACATAGGACTTCATGATGTATTTTTAATAAAGGTCTTTAACAAGTCACAAATACTTTCCTAAATGGCAATAAAAATAGGTCTGCACTACACATAGGGGATGTTACTGACCATTTATTGTCACTCACTAAAGGTGACGTGGTGCTGTGCTAAACTCCACTCTGAGAACTGAGTATTTCAGTTTTCTAACTTCCAACGTCTTCCATCCATGGCTGGCTCCCAGTTTTCCTTTCTTTTTGGCTCTAAGAAAAGTCACAGCTGTGCACAGTGGAGATAAAATTCCAGTTATTCTCCTTGCCTATTGTGAGCCGAATCACGGTTTGGTCTTTTAAAATTTTATTTATTCTGAGTTCTGAAATGCATCCTTGCCATTTTAAAGAACTTTTAATTCTGACCACAGACTGAGAAAGGTACTGCAGTATTCTTTTAATCCTATTTTCATATTTTCTACTTCATTTACATCTCCACTTTGTAATGCATCACAAATGAGTTCTGCTTTTACTCATCTTACAGAGCTTTTTATCAGCTCATAGTGGTTGTATAGTCTTTGAATGTTGGTAACCACTGGGTGTGGGCTGTTGGCCAGCAAACACCATTCTTTTTTTTTTCTGGCCCTTTGACCTCTCCTCAAGCTTGATGTTTGTCCATCCCAGTCCTGATAGCAAGGGTTTATCACTGTTAACATGGTTTAGATAGTTAATTTCCATTTAAAACTAGCTGATAATCTAAGCCATACATGTTTTGTAAATGTCCATCCTCCCTCGCCTCGAATGAAATACCTAAATAAAGTATTTTCTCTTCCAGGGAGATGCTACGCGATCCAGAAATGAGAAATAAGTTAATTTCTAACCCAACTAATTTTAACCACATAGCACATATGGGCCCAGGAGACGGTATACAGATTCTCAAAGACCTTCCAATGGTAAGTACCAAAGTACATGTCAAAGTGACTGACTGCGACAGAGGCTGTAAATAAGTGAGATAAAGACAAGTACAGTTTTAAAAGTATATTCAGAGTGTTGGTGTGTTTGATCTCAGGGCAGTGTAACGAGGGAAACGGAGCTGAACACGCTCTGTTGTATGTGGAAAAATTTAAACAAAAGGATGACACTTGAGCATTGAGGGGAGGAGGAGAAGTGGCCAACGCCTCCTGGGTTTTAAGGCAGGTTGGCCTCTGATGGGGATTTTTGTGATCCATACCAATGGACAAAAGAGAATTTGAGCCTGTGTTCTTTGCAGGAATGGAAAGAGAAATTTCTTTCTCCACAAGCTGTATATCCAGCTTAGCCTCTCTCTTTGCAGCCTCTTTTCCTCAGACAGTGGAACAGTTTAACAATGTGTAGTACCCGTGTGTAGTGCCCACATTTCTTTTCATCCCAACGATGCTATTTTTCATTTTCTCCCCAAATTAAGTAGTCTCAATGAAACAGAACTTCTCACATAAAAACTAACCTTTTAGGTTGAAAAATGGACAGAGAAAACGTGTAACAGCACACACGTGTTTGTTTCCACAAAACCTCATGTAGGAAATACTCACCTGGAAGTTACTGAAATTTTTAATGAGCTAAGGACCAATTAATAGTTTGTTCATAGGAGAGTGTCATAGTTCTTGCTTCAAGCTACTTTGAGCATCTTGTTTGTGTGTTCTGTATTGTTTTCTAAACTTGTCCACGATGAGACAGATGTGATTTGGAAGATGCTAATTAGCACTGTAAGAAAGATGAAATTATATGATATCAAACAGATGATACGAGTTACCACCATAAGACAAAGGCATCACTACAGAAGTTCTGTCTAAAATGATCGTTGTTATTACGTGGAGTTTGTGCAGAAAGCAGCAAGTAGATGCTGAAATTGGGATCTTCAGATACTGAAAAGCCCAAAGAAAACAACAGTGAGACTGGAAAATAAAGCCATGCGCCATAGTGCCGTGGGCCTACACTAGTTTAGGAGCTTAGGAGTGTAACGTCTGGTCTCCAGATACTCATTTTTCCTCACTTTTGCAGCAAATGGTACTTTTATGTTACACTTTACCTTGTACACAAGTCTGCACGTTGTACACGAGCCCTTCTGGTGCTGTGTTTTCCTTAGATGAGAATATGCAGGGAAAGAATAGGATTTACTTTAAATCTCGTACGAGACACCCTCTGAGAAAATGTTCAATAGCAAATATACTCAGTGCAGTTGAGCAACAGACAACATTGTGTGTATGTTTGTAAGTGAATAAATCATGAAGGAGCTGGTTCTAGAAAACACCTTACAAATCCAAGGGAGGTTGGCATGTAGTGTTTTCCTTACCTGGATGTGAGTACAGGTATGTCTAATGTTAAAGAATGATAATTTGGTGCAGGACAGGATGTAGATCAGAACCTCTTTTCATCTTTCCATTTCTAGAGTGTTCTTTAAAATATTTCTGGGTCTTCTCAAGCCGAGAAAACAATCTGGTACTGCTAGAGGTAGGGGCAAAGACATCCCATTCCACACCATCAATAGCTGAAAGTTCATGGGAATCAAAAGTTGCAGGGACTCTTAATCAAGCCTCAAATCTGACAAATGTAAAATGAAGAATAATTTTATCTATAGAAGGGGATTTTCTAGACTTACAGGGATTAATACTTCTTCAGCTTTGTCATCATTAAATGGCATTTAGTTTAAAGTCATTCTAGTTACGCAAGCCTTGTATCAGCTCAGAGGTCATATTTGAAGCTTGGACTGGTACTTTGTTTCTTACCAATCAATATGATGTTTCGAAAGACTTCCATGAGTTGCTTTCCACACTTAAATGTGATGAGAAGACATTAGAAATGTGTACAATAGAAAATTGATTTCTCTGCTGGTTCCACTGCTGCAGCTTCTTTTTAAAGTTACTATTAAAAAACTTGTTTTGGCAAGTAGGTATCAATCTTAATGCTAGGAGGTGTCACTGCAGATAAAGCAGATTTGATGTGTATTTTTCCAGCAACTCCTTGCAGTATCATACTATATTTGTATTCCTGACATAAGGGGTACAGAATCATGGGGCTTGAAAGTGTGTGAATTTTAAAGCATTAACTTGAGGTTAGGAAATAAGTGTTCTATTAAGAGCTACTTGGGTCCAGACAGCTTTTTCTTTTCCAACAGCTTCCTGTAAGGTTTGTGGCTGAAATAAGTTTTTGTTTAGTTGTTTCCAAACTACCTACTTTGTTCCTCAGGAGCAAAAATATAAGAAAAAGAATTGTGTGTGCATGTGATGTTATGTATTGAGTATAATGTTTTATTTGAAAAATAAATTAAGAATTAAAAGAGAGGATGGAAATAGAGAGAGGACAGTCCATGGAGAATTAGTACACAAGGTAAAGAATACCCTTCTAACCCCACATACAGTTCGTCTGTAGGAAGGTTTCTTTACAGGGACATGGAATTATTTCACTAGATTCATACCTTGTCCAAAAATGTGAATAGATTTTTTGTTGTTGTTGTTCTTAGTACATGTAATGGTTTTGCAGCTGGAACATCATCTTTGTATTTTCAAATAGATCTATATGTTTCTGAAGAAAAAGTATTTAAAGACTGTGGGAAAGATCACAGCATTTTACTTTGCTAATGCCTGTTTCTGTTTATGAAAGTGAATGATAAAAATACATTTTGTAAAGAGGGCTACCACTAGGTGGAACAAGTAGTGCAAGGCTAATAATTTTCCCTCATTCTCTTTATCCAACTATTTTAGGTCATAGAGCTTCTTTTTTTTTATAAGATACAGGAATGCAGAAAGTGTATGGAACAATGCAGTTTCTTCCGACTTCCTTGAGCAATTTCAAATTTGGCTGGATCTACTGATACAAATGTCTTCATCCAGCAGGACCTTTCACTGAAGTCATGTATTGCTGTGGAGACAATAAATAGGTTTTAATAGGGAATAGATATTTTAATCTCTGTGTTGGATGAGATTGTCACAGGCTAAACAGCCAGCTCTTAAATAGTATCTTTCAAAAGCCCAACTTTGAAGAGTTTAATTTGTGTTGTAAATACGCAAAATGAAAATTGGGTGAATGGAATCTTTTAAACTCTTTCAGGCTTTTTGATACGTTGTACCAGATGCCTCCATGTGTCCAGCATACCTGTCTGCATGTGATGGCCCTTGCTGATGCAGCCACATGAGAGGGAAAGATGCTTTCTCTGTGTGTTGTTTCTAAGGTTTCTGTGGAGTAGGCACACAACATGAACACTGAGATATGTTTATGGGAAATTGAGGCCTATTAACCTAGTCCCATGTTGTCCTTTCCATCAGTGGACACCCTTGACTTCTGTATGGCCTTATGTTTGGGCAGTAGTGAATGTGCCCAAGGCTCAGAGTGAGATCAGATTTGAGAGAGAAAATATGAGAGGTTATCAGGCAACTGTAAATTTCCATCCTTCTTTTCTTCATGGCGAGCAGTTACCCAGGGGTCTGGCTTTGACAAGCGAGTTTGTGGGCTACAACACAACAGAAACCAGAAGTTCTTGTTTGCTGTTAACAGAGCCATATTTGTGTTATATTGATGTGGATACTAGATCTGGGTCATTGTCTTGTTTTGTACAATTTAGAATCGTTCCTGTTAGTATATCCCCAAATTTATTTATTGACATGTTTTTCTTCCCTAGCAGCCTGTCACCAATTAACTGGCCGTACAGTCTGGCCTCCCTTCTGCCCTCTTGTCCCCTGAGGCCACTTTATCGTGGATGCTCCTTTGTAGTGAAGATCTGAAATCTGGAACTGCACTTACTGCAGCACAGACCACCTCTCTGTGTACATCAGATGTACAGGATTGATTTTGCTTTCATATTCTGCATGCCTAAGTATTTTACATACAAAAGCTAGTCTTGACTGCCATTATATTTGAACATTATGCTTCAGTTTGACCTCATTATACATGAGCCATTATACTTCCATTCCAGGTGATGTGTGAAGCTTTGCTTGTTTCAAATGAGAAACTTTTAGAGTCAATGAATACTTAACCCGTATTTGATATTCTTTAAAGAAAGTGGGAACCTCGTGCATGCATCTAACGGTGGAGTCCATGGAAAAAGTTCCATGGAGGATCGTTTTTAAAAATGTTGCCATACCGTGGCTTTCTGACGTTCATGAATGCTGGCTAAATATTTTCATGGTCTGCAGCTGGCCTACCCTCTCTGCTTTTTAGCTTGTGATTTTAGACACTCCCTTTTCTCCCATATTGGCTTTTGGAACCATATCTGCTGTTGTGAGCAGATAACTCAGCAAAGTCTGCTTTCCGGGACCATTCTTGGAATGGTGGCTTCTTGTACTGATATTTAGATGCTGCTAAACTTAATAATAACGATTTAATATATATTATGTCTTATATACCATAGTGTGGTAATTGATGTTTTGGTTAACATGCAAAGCCTCATAATAACCATGTGTTTTAAAAAAAGAAAAAAAAAAAAGTTGGATTTTACCAGCTGAAATGAAGAGAACAATAACAATAATGTTTGATAATATGTATTGGGATGTGACTTAATGTTCTTCCAGACTTTAATACGTTCCACATACAAAAAGTAGTGCCTTAGGTTTAGTGGAGGGGTAAGCTGTATTTTTACCATATTTTATTTTTTTAAGTCTTAACATTTCTAATGTTGCTCAGATCTGTTTGTTTTAAAGTAATGAAATCAGTTGGGTAAGGGGAAGAGGAACTTTAGAAGTTAGAAATTAGGAAAGCTGTTGTGATTTGCTGGTGGCCGTGGGGTCACCCACCCCCTGGCAGGCTGAGCCGCTGAACAGGTACAGATGGCACAGAGAGGGAGACCCAGCCTTGAAACACTCCCCCATTAAATCTGGATTTAGATGACTTTAAATTACACAAGCACTTACGTCTGTAGAGATGAATTAGAAACTGTTTCTGTTTAAACATGCAGGATTATTTCTCCCCTCTCTTTCTTTACGTCGTAGTTTGGGAGCACCTTGCTCGGTTGACCTATTGAAAACGTTTTGAATTTCCCAATGCTTTTGCCACTTTATAGCACATTCTGTAGAGATGAATTAGAAGCTGTTTCTGTTTCAACGTGCAGGATTATTTCTCCCCTCTCTTTCTTTACGTCGTAGTTTGGGAGCACGTTGCTCGGTTGACCTATTGAAAACGTTTTGAATTTCCCAATGCTTTTGCCACCTTATCTGCCAAGGGCCTCAGCAGCACAAAGTCTGGTCATCACGAAAGCAGGGCTGCAGGGATTGTGCAGGAGGACATAGGCCTTGTGTCGTCTGTCTACAGCAGAGTCAGTTGTCCCCCTTGTCCCACACTAACCAGTTCACCTTCCCACCCCACCTGTGTCCCTCTCCTGTCAAAACACTGTGCCCTCCTCTTAGAAATACTCTGTGTGTGTTGTACGGGTGATACCTTAATTTTAATGGAATCGCTGAAATGCATGAGTAACAGAAGGAAATCTCTTACGACCTTTAACTGTTGTGTATTCTCATCTTTTCTTCTCCCCACACCATCTCACCTGTGTTCACCTTCCTTTGTTTGTGTTATCTGGATTTTTAGATTGTAAGCTCCTCAAGGCAGGGAACCAATGCTTCTCAACTGTCTGTAAAGCACCTTTTCCAACTGTGGTGCTCTTTGAAATATCGAATAATAATAAATATTAGAATCGATTCCCAATGAGTTAAAAGTTTTATTCGTTTTTAATGTTTTAGCATGTTTTAGCGAGGGTGGCAGGCCCGTATGACACCATGTGAGGAAGGTGCTGAGGGGACTGGGGGTGACGATGTGACAAGCTGTGTGTTGGGCTGCTCTTTGGCTGTCCCTGGGCGTTGGACTGCTGTTGCCGGTGTAACCTGTACAACCATCTCCTTCATTGCTTTTCTCTCTCTGTTGTCTTTGATAGCAGCGTTCCCCTTACCAATTCCCTCATCATCACTCCCGCCTGATCTCCTCTCCGAGCAACTTTGAGCACATCTACCACATGACTGTTAATTCCGCCGAAAAATTCCTCTCTTACGATTCCATACACCCTGCATTTTCCCCGCCTCCGCGCTCTGTCCTGGGTACTCCAGACTTTATGGCTCTGAGGGTATGAACGGCCGAGTCAGGTGTTCACTCTACTAACACTGTGTGGTTTTCCTTTTGCCTGGCTGATTAACACGGGAGAAAACCCCTCGTTAAGCGGTTTCCTTCACCCCTTAACTTTCTTTTTGTCCCATTTATTTTCTGCTGTCAGCTGTGGTCTTTCCACAGCTCTGCCGTGCCAAGAAACAGATACTTTATGGCTTTAAAAAAAGCAAAGAAGCGTGTAACAACTGGGCTGAACCTTTTGCTATGAGAATGGCATTTTAAATGGCAAGGAAGGATGTTGGAATTTTGAGTGGTACATTATTTGTTCCACAGGGCTCATTGTTAAGCAGTATCAGGTTGCATTAAGAGAAGGTTCTGGATCTTTGTTGGACCAAACTTTCAAACGGTTTGCTTGTGATGAAATCATGTGGAGGGCAAGAATTTTTACACCGAACTGTCCACAGGTTGAGAGAGAGGGAGATGGTGGCTCAGGGAGCTTCTAGATTAAATAGGTGATCTTACATGTTCAAACAAGATCAAAAATTATAGAGAGTGGCAGCTTGCTGAGGTAGACCCTCTTAATTCTGGTGGTTTTAAGCAGGGGCTGAGGTGACATACTGTTCTGTAGATATCTTTCCAGTTGAAATGTCAGCTGGGGGAATGGAAGTGGTCTCTTTTTTCTTGGTTTGTGCCTCCTGGTCTGACTCCGTGGGGGTTGCTGGGTCTGGTAGAAACACAAGCCACACTAAACCAGACACCCAGGTCCATGCTGGGCGTTGTAATGGTGGAGCCTGCTGTGGTGGAAGCACTGCTGGTGGTTTCTGTGGCCTTTGGACACGGCAAGTCCTTCACTGTCTGATTGCTCTGAGTGCCTTTTGGTTGCTGTTCTAGATCAGAGAAGGTTTTTGGGTACGTTCCTGAGAGAATTTAGAAACGCAGGAGGAAAATTAATCTCTTCCATACGGCTCCTTTGACTGGTCGTGTGCGTGGTCGTGTGTCAGTGTCGTGAAGTCCCAATTATCACAACCCATAATATTCAAAAATGAAGTAGCAGCATTTTGGGAGACGTGCCTGGTGCTGACAGGTCTGCATCCGCCCTGGCTTTTCTGGTAGGAGGAGAGACGCAAATACACAGGAGGGACGCTGTACTGAAATGCAAAAAAAAAAAAAAAAATTTGAAGGCTTCTTTATTTGCAAGACTTGATGAAAGGGTTGCCTGATCCCTCCACACTGCTCTAGGGGAAATTAGAGCAGGACTGGACTGTTCCATGGCCTCAGGAACTCTCTTTGCCACCCGCTGGCTAGAATTGAAGTTTGTTTCTTTCTTAGAGGGTCACTGAAGCAGTATTTCAGGTCTAGTTTTAATAGGTGTTTTTTAATCCAACTGTACTATAAAATTTTCTATGTTTAATACGCAGTGATGTGTCACCGGACTGTGACGCACCCCTTACCTTCCCCTTCTCATGTGAGTTGTCTCCCCGGGATCAGTAAGGGAATGACCCCTGGTATTTGGAACAATAACTCTTAATTTTTGCTTTAGGAGCATCCTTCATCCTAACGTTACAGCCTATGAGCAGAAATTGGAGGGGAAGGTGAAGTGGGCAACCTGGAGTGTCGAGATCTTGTCCCCGTTGGCTCCTTAGAGCACTAGAGGTTGTCTTGTATGAAGAAGAGTGTTTGTCTCCTTTGTGGCTCGAGGGTAGAGATGCTGTAAGCCGTGGGGAAAGCAAGGCTGAGAGTTTTGGCTTTGTGTCTGTCCATCCTCCCTTCGTGTTTAGAGGTTTTACTGTAAGAAGAGGAGCACTCCCTCTGAGGTGACCGTAGTCCGAGGTACGGATGGGATTTCGGAACTAAACCAGCAGGGAATCCATAGGGGAGTTGATAAAATAACCCGTTAAAGTAGGCTTTAAGAGTCTGTCGTGTTATTTCATGGAAGAATTGAAAGCTCAGATTTATAATGTGATGAACAGAAGGCTAACAAAACACCAGGAAGCAGCGTGACGGGTAGATAAAAAAGGCCAACGATTCCCTGTGGCTGGTGTCACTGTTCGGGCAGACCCTCTGTGTACATTTTCATCCCAGTGCCTGAGAAGGCAGCGTGGGAGCAGCTCCTCTGGGTGCAAGTGCTGGGGCTGGGAGAGACTGCAGAGCCCTGAGCGTGGCAGTGATTGCACCTCCATCACCCCCAGCACCTCCCTTCTCTGCCCGGGTACGGGAGGCACCAAAGTTAGTCGGGTCGTTCACCCTGTTTCACAATGATTTTTGGTCTCTTCTCTCACCTTTCTCCACCTGGTTCAGCAGTGGGAGTGAATTTTCCTGCTAGGATTTGAATTGTTGCTCTAAATGAGGGGTTTTTGTCTCTTTAAGTAAAGCAAGTTCAGGTTTCTCTCTCTTTTATTTTTTTTTTTAATTTATTTTTAACTTGCTGCGTTTTGCTGCTTTATAACTACCGCTAATAACCGCCGTTTATTTTTCTTTGGATCCCCTTTCTGCATCATGTGCATATCACTTCCAGGGGTTTTGGTCCAAAACGCCAGGGTCATCTCTGGCGTGTTGCTTATTTTCTTTTCAGAACAAAGAACAATGAAAGATTTGCTTTGTGGAGAACCTTCCTACAAGGAATTACATGGACTTTGCAAACTGAGGTCATGAAAAATAACCACCATTAGAATACACTGTTAAAAGAAATGAGTCTTTTTCACCCACCCACTCGTTCCCTCCTTCCCCTGATGCCTGGACGTTGTCTGCTCAGGGGAACCCTCTTGTGTGTGTACAGCCAGGATGCTGGTACTCTCACCTGTAACTCAGATTGTTTATTGGGTGACAAAGGACACAGGAGCAGAAATTTTAGTATTTTGTACTCCAAAGTAGGTTGGTTGTTCACATTTAAAAAACACAGGGCGGGGGAAGGTAAGGGAGAGACAGTAGTACGGTCCCATAAATGATTGAAGAGACTTTTTTAAGCCTTCAGGTATAAACCCTCACTGAGAATAGCACAGCAGTGGGGGAGGGGAGAATTAAACGGGGCTTTTTCATTCGTAAGGTCTCTGATTCTCTTTCGTTGGTGTCTGAGAGAGAGCTGTGAACAAGAGGAGAGGTTTTAATTCTTTCTTGTTAAAAATCGGCCACTTCTATCCCACTGGGAGAACGAGAAGCACAAGGTTGACTGTAAGAGCAGAGGGGTCTGTTATAGCAATGACTTTAAGGATCGTTGTAAGACTGGATTGACAGCAGGTTGGTAAAAATTACCTGGTAAAGCCTGAATTGCATAAAATCTGATTGTTACAAAGCCTCTATTTAATTATCCA
The DNA here is from genome assembly GCF_001431845.1 of Calidris pugnax. Taxonomy (NCBI): domain Eukaryota; kingdom Metazoa; phylum Chordata; class Aves; order Charadriiformes; family Scolopacidae; genus Calidris; species Calidris pugnax. The sequence continues at coordinate 1,470,258 of NW_015090922.1, forward strand.
GATAGAGAAATGGGCAGTATCCAAGGGTCTCTGAGAATACTCTTGTTGGGGGGTAGAATCTTTGTTCTGGTTTGAAATTTCCATAACATCTTAGCTTAAAAAAGCATTGCATTTGCAACTGTTGTTTCATGTGTGGCTCCTTTATCTCAGAGTGAAGATGGAGAAGTCTTTAAATACAAATAGGAAGAAATTAACAATTACTGCAGGGGCTGTTCCTAAAGGGGCCATAAAGCAATGCTCAGAGTTACCTGCAGTTCTTTTCACCTTCTCCATCTATAAAGGTTGCAAATCACATTAGGAGCAGAACGAGGTCTCATGTTTAGCCAGAGATGAAATGATGCCCATGGGCATTAGAAAGTGCCTCTGGGCTAAGAAGGCAGCTCGTACCCAGAGAGATGGGCTGAATAAGCTGAGAAGCCTTTTCCCCTAAGGTCGGCTCTGAGTTCACAGAAGCAGGAAAAAAAAATCTCCCAGAACGTATTTGAAAGTACCCTTCCCCTTCTTTTAAAGACAACTTACTTTTAAGGAACTACCGTTTCCAAGTGGATAAATTGTGTTTTGTCTCTTCCCTCAGTAAAAGACTGCTCCAGTCCAGTAACTTACAATTTAGACAATAAGCCTGGAACTCTCAGGATGCAAAACAGGAGCGATAATCAGAATACCTAGAAAACCAGTGGCACGTGCTCCGGGTCATCCTCTTTGAGCAGGCTGAAAACAGGAGGCTGATTCTCACTTGGGCTCAACTGGTGTGGGTCTGGAGTAACGCTGTTAATGCCTTTGGAAGTACATACAAAATTGAAATGCAGATTGATCCACTACGTGTTCCTAACTCTTCAGGCACTGGGGATTAACGTGGTCATTGTATAAAGTTACACACGCACGGCACAAATGATGGCATCAAAGAGAGAAATTTTAATAAGATCCTTGGTGGAAGGTTGTGTTCAGAAAGAATGCAATATGGGCTGTAACTTCAGTGTATCTATAGCAGCTTAATTAGGCTTGCAAGGCGTCCTGTCAAGGCAATTCTTGAATTATTAGACATACTCTTTCAGTTGTCTGCATATGTCCATGTAATTCAGCACTTCACTGTGGCGCTGCGTGTGCTGCCAGGCTCTGCACTAAACTGCAGAATATTATTTTGCACATTTTGCTGACTTGCTGCCCAGATAATTCAGCTCTGGTAAGGCTGGGGTTTTTAATGTATTTCGGGGCCTTCCTTCCTACCACCCAAGGTTTGAGCCGGCAGTCGATGAGTAACGGTGTCGCTGTGTGTGTGTGTGTGTCTGCGTTGCAGAATCTTCGGCCTCAGGAGAGTCGGACCGTGTTCAGTGGCTCTGTCAGCATCCCATCCATCACCAAATCCCGCACGGAACCGGGGCGGTCCATGAGCGCGAGCAGCGGCTTAGCAGCACGTAAGCAAACAGAACTGGGGCGCTTTGGGGGCTGTGCACCAGTGGGGTTTTTAGGGAAGTGGCTGCCTGCGTTTGCTTCTCTTCCTCCTGCCACTGGAGAGGCTGTTCTGAAGTGATGTGTTCCCATTGAGGGCAAGCACAGTATTTTAATCTTGCTTTCGAAGGAGGCAGCCAGCACTTTTGAGAGTCCCACATTTTGTAATTTGTCAAACTTTTAAAACTGGTATTAGAATTAAAATTACATTCTTACCCTTGGGACTACTTCACTGCTGCTTGCGTGTTTTTAAATCAGCAGCAAGTTTCACTGAATTTCACTGAATTTTTAGAGTTGGAAGGGACCATAGAGATCATCTAGTCCAACTCCCCTGCTGAAGCAGGATTGCCTAGAGCTTGTCAGAGCATGTCACTCAGGACTGCATCCAGGCGGGTCTTGAAAATCTCCAAGGAAGGGGACTCCACACCCTCCCTGGGCAGCCTGTTCCAGGGCTCTGTCACCCTTACTGTGAAGAAGTTTTTTCTCATATTTGAGTGGAACCTCTTATGTTCCAACTTGTGCCCGTTGCCCCTCGTCCTCTCACTGGGAACCACTGAAAAGAGTCTGGCTCCCTCCTCCTTCAACCCACCCTTGAGATACTTGTCAGCATTAATAAGGTCTCCCCTCAGTTGCTCACAAGCTCCACATTTATCAAATTTGTTGCCGAACTGCGTAGAGCTCTTGATGCCTCTCTTGCTGCTAGTGCAAGAAGAAAGCGATAGAGAGCTGGCTGCTGGTACAGAAAAGCATCATTGCTTTGGGAACACCTTTCCTGGTGCTGCCTTTGTGTGCCAGAATCAGTGCAGTGACCTGTGCTCACACCAGGAGAGTGACAAAATAAGGGACTGTGTGAAAACAGAGGCAAGACTGGTGTCCTGACTTCTCTAGGGTGTTTTTTTCCCTTTCCTGTGGCATGTGCCATGGTTGTGGCATGTTGCCAACAGCTTGCAGAAAGCCTGTGGCTGCCGTGGTCTGTACCTGCTGGTACAACCCACCGACTCCACTGGAACTGGGCTGTCACCACAGCACTTACCATAGAATCATAGAATGGTTTGGGTTGGAAGGGACCTTAAAGATCATCTCATTCAAACACCCTGCCATGGGCAGGGACACCTCCCACCAGACCAGGTTGCTCAAAGCCCCATCCAGCCTGGCCTTAAACCCCTCCAGGGATGGGGCAGCCACAGCTTCTCTGGGCAACCTGTTCCAGTGTCTCACCACCCTCATAGTAAAAAATTTCTTCCTGAGATCTAATCTGATAGATTACTTCTACAACTGCTGTCCTTGTGGGCACACAGTGACTGTGTCTGTGCTGATGCTGACGTGCCAAGGGGAGGGATTTTTCCCTAGGAAAAACTGCAGCTGGCAGCAGCCAAGATAAAAACCGGCACGTGGGAGCATCTTGGGACCTGCTGGAAGGAAGCAGAACTAACCAGAGAAATATCTTAACAAATTTCTAGTATCTTGAGTGTAACACAACATGGTTTAATTAATTCCTTCTCCCGTTTTAGGATCGTCTGCACAAAACGGCAGCGCTTTGCGGAGGGAATTCTCAGGAGGGAGCTACGGAGCGAAGCGCCAGCCCATGGCATCACCCTCAGATGGTTCCTTATCCTCTGGTGGCCTGGACCAAGGCAGCGACGCACCGACAAGGGACTACGAGAGAGAGGTGAGTGACAGGACAAAGAGGAGAAAATTTGTAGTGTGTTGATAGAGATGAGGAAGTTAAATTCTGTCATGGGTTTGGCTTCGAGGTTGGGAGTTATTGACAATGAAAATTTGGATTTGCTGGATTTCTAAGCTATTCTGACAAAATACTGTGGTCAAACTGTGTCGGCTCTGGTCTTGGTGTTTAACATGCAGAACACTCTCTCTGTGCTCCTTGCCTGGAGATACGTGGGTGGTGAGGCTTCCAAAAATACTGGCCCAGTAGAGGAACAGCTTGATAGTGACCCATCACAGCTCAAAGTGGTGATATTCCTTCTGCCCTTTATTTGCAAAGACTCTTAAGCTATTTTAGCAACCATTGCACAGGAGGCATTTTGTACTCAGAGTGCCTGAAGTGAACAAGGTAATTTAAGAATTATTTCATTTGGAGCAGGAACTGCATTTAGCAATTTATATTCTGTGCGGAACAAGACTATCGTTACGATAGAACTGCAGTCCTGCCCAGTGCTAGACTCGGTCCCCCCAACCAAGAGTTGGGAGGGTTCAATCCAAAGTTGGCCAGTAAAATTTCCCCAGCCCATTTTCTTAGCAAGGAGTGAGAAAACTAGAGATCACGGAGGCTTCTCACGGTACTGAACAAATCCTTTCAGTTGAAGCTGGAGGGAAACCCAAACTCAAGTTGAGACATAGCTCCGTTCTCCTGTGCTCTGGAAGATCCAACTGGAATGACTTAATTAGGATGATTTGAATTAATATCCTGGGACATAGAAGAGGTAGCTGTGATGAAGCCTGTACCATAAAGATTCTTCAGTTTAGTGCAAGAGCATCTGGCATCATCATCTGAGAAAAGCCATTGTAGCCTCCCAGGCAGCCTGAAGTTGCACACTCTGCTGCCAAGAGGCCCTCAGCAACGTGCAGACTCCATACGTGAGCATCACCTTTTCCTGCTGAAATGCAGTGATCTGGCCACTCACTCTAAGGCTCCCCAGACCAGAAAATTCTGAGCCAAAAAAAAAAACAAACGCAGTATTTTTGGACACAAGCAAAATACGTGGAGGCCTTTGAATGCAGTCACCTGTTGCTCAGACACCCTCGGTCACGCCCAGACTTGCTGTCCTGTTACTTACTGCTGTTCTTCTGTGTCTTTGGGCTGTAGGACTCCGACTCTCCGAGACACTCTACTGCATCCAACAGCTCCAACCTCAGCAGCCCTCCCAGCCCGGTTTCTCCTCACAAGACCAAGAGCCTCTCCCTGGAGAGCTCTGACCACGTGAGTTGGGACTCATGAACTGCTTCAGCATTCAGATTTGACGTCACAGCAGCTTGCTGTCCCCATGGCTGTCCCCTTCACTTGTTCCAGTTCTCACCTTCATCACCCTATAACCCTCCCCGTTCCCTTTCTGAAAGCGATCTGGGAGTGGGGTGCAGAGGAAGGTAGAACCTGGTCGTCTTCAGCACCGTTTGGCACTGCCTCACCCTCCCTTCCCCAGATTTGACAGCAGCAAAGGAGCAAAGATAGGATGTTGGTAAATATCAGATGCTGTAGATTTGTATTAGTATTGGTTTCATTTTTGTGGTTACAGCTGCTTCCTTTTTAAAGACGTATTTATCCCACCCCACCCCCTTTCCACTTCCCAAAAAGTAGCTTAAGTAGACCAGAGCAGTATCAACAAGAGAAAATTCTGAGGGATTTTGTTTTCATACAATAGCTCGTCGTACTGTACAAAAGTAGCACAGAGACTCCTTCCCCTGCACGGGGAACGATGGGTATGTCAGAGGCACATAAAAAGCTTTCAGCCACCACGTTTGAATGTCGATCTGATTGTCGCCAGCAAATCCTTATTGATTAAAATGATGCATATTTTACTACAGTACAGAGTTTAAATAAATACGCAGATGTTAGAGTAAAATACGTATGTATATATTCAAAGAAAAAAAAAAAAGCATTGTGTATGCAGCAGAAGATGGATGCTTATTTAAGAGAGCCTTTAATTTAAGATTTGTGTTGTCCCTGTTTTCATGCTTGGTAATATACAGAGTTGGAGGCCTGGCCTAAAACCTTTTGAAGGACAGATCCATATTCCTTTTTGCAGGACAGATGATGCTCCTTTTTGCAGGACAGATAATTCCTTTTGCGTAGCGCTCGCTGCACTGCCAGGAGAGGTCCCTGCAGTGCTTTCACAACACGGCTTTACTTCTGGCAGTAGTGTAACTGAAGCTGTAATTCCTCCTTTCCTGTTAATCCCCATCCTTTGCAAAAATGACAATGATTGGAAAGCAACCCCCTGCCTCGACAACCGAGGGCACCAGGCAGCCCAGTGGCTGCCCCGGTTTCTCACGTGCTTGCTGAGGAACCTTAGGGCACGCTCCAGGAGAGGTCCTCAGGGCAGCAAAGGGAGTCCAACGCAGCAGGATTCAGCAGAAAAAACTGTTCCCCTGGCTCAGCCGTTGACCGGGTTGGACTCTGCAGGGAGCAGTCTTCCACATCTCCTTGACCATCCCTCACCAGAAAACTGTCACTCTTGGTACCAAATCCTGGTTGGCCACATCAGCCAAACGAGTGCCCTTAGCCCGAAGCCGGCTCTGGCTGGCTCTGCTGTCACTGTAGCAACAAAGAACCTTGAAGACTGACCTCACACTGTGGTGGTGGAAGATGCCCTCGTCGCCCACGGCTGCCACGCTGCCAAGGTTGGTTTTCCTCTCCCTCCCGACCCCGCGCTGTGGGGGTGTGCAATTCCCCATCTGCCCCTTGCTTGGAGGGCAGGAAGCGTCGCGGTGGAAGACAGAGCCCCACCGAAGTTGCAAAAAACTAAATAAAAAGCTGAAGCTGGTCAGGCAGTTTTATTCCACAGAATAAAGCGAGAGGCGGGTGTACAGAGGGATGGTCAGAGGGAGATGGCTCTTCCCTGTAGTTAGCAAGGCAGATGCGGTCTTCGTTTGGTGGGAGTGCGTTCAAACGAGCCTCTCTTCTCACTAGTGTTGTTGCTGGCTTTCTACTACGACCATACTCAAACATCTAAGGGCTTTTTGTATTTAGAATACTGGGTTTTGTGGGTTTCGGAAACTCGTTACGGCTCTCATTAAACCATTCCATGTTCTTGTGGTCAGCAGTCTCTAGTGTTTCACCCACAGAGAGACCTTTGGAGTTCTCCAGTTTCCGTCTTCCCTACTAGAAGTTTCGGGCAAGTTCAAACCCTGTGCAGCCATTTCCAGGTATGATCTAAATGGGAAATAGGGAATGAGACACAGATCACCCAATCCCTTCAATCTCCCAGCTAAGATTTCTCTTTTACACCGAATCAAGAGGCTTGTCCCAGTTTAAGCTCATTCAATGTTATTTTGGGACAGGAATTCAAGAGATTTTTTTTAGAACCCATCGTATCACAAGCCTGTCTCTCCCCTGTTTGGGTTTATTCAGGGTAGAAGCTGGTTGTGCTGGTTGTTTTCACTTCAAAGCTACTACTTTTGCAAGCCTGGCGTTTAGTATTAAAAGCTTTAGCAAACAGCCAGGCACTTGAAATTAATTCCTCCTGAAAAAGTTCGCAGTCTTTCTGAGGGACAGAAAGGCCGGGCGTTACTGGCGTTATTAAAATTCCCCATCAGCTTCTTTTTAAAGGCTGTGTATTTCTTCGAGTATGGCTTTTTCCCCACAATTCCCTTCTTTTTGGTGAAGCACGTCCACACACTTCTCCACGCCTTTGCAGACTAGTTTTGTATTTACTGTACGTTGTAGTTGAACATTAATCTTATTTTGATGTTGAGAGAAGGCATTTCAACAGCAGCGGTTGAAGCCAGAGCAGCCTGCGGGACAGTCCCCTGAGCGAGGGCCACAGGAGCTTTTCTTGTGGATTTTATTTTTTTTTTTTGGCAGTTGGGCTAATGCTCTATCTGAAAATGGAACCCAAAGAGCCACGATACGGCAAATGATTGAGTAGAATCCTGTGCTTACTCTTGTTGATTGGTGCCTGCAATCAATTAATTATCAAAACCTGAGGTTTTCAGGTGGAGCGTGGGTCAGCTGCGTCACAAAATTTAAGCTCTGGAGGGTGAGAGAAACTCTGTGTTTACTCTGTTACGGTGCCTGATATCAATTCTTGATATCAATTGATATCAAAACCTGAGGTTTGCAGGCAGAGCGTGGGTCAGCTGTGTCACAAAATTTAAGCTCTGGAGGGTGAGAGCTCCACAGCCCAACGCTGTTTGTCCAACGCAGTTTCTAAGCCGTGGCCATCTCCTTCAGGATGACTGGATTTAGTTGTCCAACGTAGTTCCTAAGCTGTGGCCATCTCCTTCAGGATGACTGGATTTAATCACTACTTTGGTACCGTGCATTCTTATACGCGTCTGTCCAAAAGAGAAACAGCAACTGTTCTCTCAGTTGAAAAGCAAATGACCACGGCGCTTATTGGAAAAGAGGAAAATTCTCCTAGGACTTGAAATAGTTTTCTATATCGGGGGACCATTTGATCGTACGCTCAATTTGAAACCACACTCATCTTTTTATTTTTTTGTCGTCGTCGGTATGAACGCTGACAGCATTGGCGGCCTGCAGCCGAGCTGCTTAATTACTGGTTGGGCTGGGAGAAGGACCTTGGTCATTTGAACTGTCAGACTCTTGCCTGGTGTCTCGCAGACAGTTGTCCCTTAAGGTGTGACGTTTGTGGCTTTGCACTGTGGCGGCTTGATTATTTTTTTTTTTCCTTTTGGCTGAGACTGAAGGTGTTTGCATTTTTGACGCTGTTTTAAAAATATGGGTTGTCGGGGGGGTTTTTTTGCAATTTTTTTTTTTGGGTCTCTTTTGATGGCCACAAAGGATCTGAACAGATTCAGGCAGCTATTGAGGATCCCGGGTTATAGAACGACCAAGGTTTGGTAAATAAGGTTTCCCCTGCACGCGTGCGCACACAGATACGTGGCTTCCTTCCACATTTCATAAACCCAAAAGCAGGGTTCTAGTATTTTCTTTGCCTTTGACCTGTAGAAGGCGGGTGGTGGCTTCTAAAAAAAACATTCCTGAAGCTGCGATGAAGTGAAGTTGCTTCTTTTCCTCTCCGTTAGTTGCTGTGGCTCGTTAGGAACCTGCGTTTTGCCCGTTTTCCTGGGTTTCAAAACTGAGTCAGGAATGTTACTGCTTTGATTTGATTGTGGTAGAGTTATGAGCCAGGTGTGTTGTTCTCAGGTACGGGGCAGAGGGAAGTCAAGGGTCTTGTCGTACTAAAAAAGGTCCAAAACGCACAGCGTATTTATGGAAAGGTCAGCCTTTCACACCAAAACAGGTGGAATATTAACACAGAAACAGACTCTGGCACCACGTGGCCTTGCCTGGCCAGACCCTGAATGACAGGACAAACATGCTCTTGGGTAAGAAAGGTGGAGTTGTTGGGTTTTTTCCCCATTTTATGCAGGCTGTTTCATTTTAAATGAATACATTAAGGGTAAAATTGATTGCAGTGCAAGTACCCCCCACCTCCTGAGCCTTCAGCTGAGAATCAAAGCAGCATGAGTAGCTCCTTAGTGGTTTTCTTTGTTAATAGGAGTCAGTTCCATGGAGGAAACAGGACAACTTTCTGCACTAACCCAATTTGTACCCTTCCATGGGCGTTGTGTCCACCCTGTATTTGATAAACACCCCCAAAACCTGCTCTGCTGCAGCCTTTCCAGTCTAAATTCTAACTCTTCCTTCGTCTTTTCATTCCGGCCGCAGCTCAGTACAACCTGTTTTCATTCTGCATTTAAGAAAGTCTCATCCACAGGGAAGAAATCCACAAACAAACCAGTGTTGGTATTTCAGAGCAATTATACCTGCCTTTTTATGTATGACAGTTTCATATCATTTATTTTTAAAATAAGGGTTTTTTTAGGTTTTTTTTTTTTCATTGTAATATTATTGTACAGTTTTGCATGGCATAGATGTAATCACTTTTTTTTTGTTTTAGAGTATAAAAGCTGACAAGTGTGCGTGTGGGGGAAAGATTCTGCTTTTTTGCCTCTTCTCACTCTTTTGTTTAATGCCCTCAATGTTGTAGGGGACATTGTAAGAGATTCTCTGCTACAGAACAATGATGTAGATTCTTTTGCACAGAAAATATTTAAGGCGGAGAAGTCAACAATGTAAAAATGACTTCCCACCAATATTTTATGTTGGTAACACACTTAATATTAACCTACTTTGATGTACTGCAATAAAACAGGGAACTGTTAGAAACGCAGAGGTTCTGTCTTTTTTTCCTGCCTCTCCACATTAAGTTTTGAGGAGGAAAGGGGAATAGTAAGTGTTCTTGGAGATCAAGCCGGCGTGTTGTAACATCTGCACCAGCACACAGTGAGAAGAAAAGGAATATATGAGAAAAATTGATTTAGCTCTAACAGCTTCCAGAAAAAATTACCAGAGCCTTTTGAAAATTCAAACGTTAAGCCAGCTTTTACTGTCGTATATTGAACTCCAGCAAGTAGAGTTTTCCTGACCTTAGGCCCTGTGACAATAGTTGTAGTCCTCATTCCTGCTGTTCCTCCTTTGTTTAGTTACACATCAAATGTTTCAGCTTGTCCTAGTGTTAGAGCCTGGATTCTTGGTTATTTCTGAGCTACCAGCAGCAAATTGACTTTCATGCTTCTTTTAAGTGCGTCTCAAAATAACCTGTGAAGTTTTGCAGGTGCCCTGACCCTTCCCTGCTGTCCACCAGTTCATCACAATTCAGCCTGGGTCTTTCTTCTTCTTCATTTATTCTTCATTATCCCATCCCTCTCCTTCAGTCAAAATTACTATTTTCTCAGCTTTAGCTTATTTTAAGCTGCTGGCTCAGCCCATGGAGGCCACCGTGAGTCTCCCCCACCTGCTGTAGCTCTGTGAAATACCATCTGCTTTCCTGTGCTCTGATTTGTTTTGCAGTCACTGCTGTATTTCTGATTTCCCAGGGTTCCACAGCTGCCAAGGTCTTGGGAAATGAGCATTCTGTTGTCAAGGGATTTGGACATGAGAAAAGCAGACACTGAACTGCATTTTAGGCTTCCTGTTCAGCTCCTCAGCATTCGTTTTCTGTTTTGATGCAGCCGCCAGATTGACTAAAGAAGGGAGGTAGGGAAAAAAAATAATCACTGCTACCACACGTAGCCTGAATCTTGGTTCTTTAGAATGGAAAAATCCCTGTTTTCAGAGATTTAACCTCCAGCTTGCCCCATGGATCAAAAAGTAGTCTCAGAGACTCTCAGAGTAGTCTCGGATACGGCCCATTTTAACCTCTGGATAATTAAATAGAGGCTTTTTTCTAGAATTTAGAAGCTTGTTGCAGCAGAGAAACGTTCATAGCCTCAGCCTCTGTGCGTAGCTCAGAGCAAGCAGTGGTTTTGCTCACTCTAAAATGTCACGACTTTGACTGGAAGCCAGAGCACAGTGTTTGTGGCTCACCTTTCCTCCACAGCCGTTGCACTGACCTGCAGTTCCTCCCATCACAAATGTCTCTGGACAAAACTACAGAAATTATTCTTGCTTTTAGAACGTACACAAAAGGCCAGGAGAATTAGGGACCGAGAGCTCTAACTAGCTCTCCTAATAAAGAAACATCTTACCTCCTGCTAGTTGCTACCCTTTAGGCAAATGCAAAAACCACTCCGTTGTTCAGCTTGATGTTATTGTGAAACAGTCTCTCTCTCAAGGGAAGGGAAATGGTTGCTGAGAGTTAAACCCTCACGTCCCAGCAGGGTGTACAGAACCTCTGTGCTCACATGAAGCAGCCCACACCAACCCCACCTCATTGTGCTCACTGGAAAAGCCAACAGTAATGCCCTTTGTGGTATTTTGCTTTATTTGCAAGTTCCCTGAAGTTGGCTCTAAATCTTCAGCTTCAGAAGCTTTGCTGGGAAGCTCACCTAATCCAATTCCCTTGTCAGCTTCTTATACTTTGCTTTTTAACCTTCAATGTAAGCATTTAACATCTCAAACAATTCTACAGCTGCAAGGTCTAGATCCAAAAAGAGAAAAACTAAACAACGTCTAGCAGAACCCAAAACAATGAGGAAAGTTACTCTCCAGGTGTACAAAGTTGAGCAGCTTGATGCCAAACTTCACTGAACAGCAGAGTTCACTCTTCTCAAAGAGTCAGGAATAACCTGATCAGTACTTTTACTTGAACTAAACAGCCCTGGATCTTTCTCAACCAAGTCTTAAACAAACCAGTTTACATGTTTATGATCTTAAAGGTAATACGATAACCTGTTTTCTCTTTCTCAGAGGTCCCTCTTGAGAGAGACCATTTATTCACTTACCTGTTCAGTTTCTTATGCACTGAAGTTTAAGGTCATAGGTTAAGGTCATTTCTGGGCTGTGATAATTGAGTAGGACCAGCTGAGCCTCTCCTAAACACCTGGCACTCAGCAGACAAGGACACCTGCCTGACCAGTATCAGGTAAGTACCAACTCCAGTCGCTCTTTCTTCACAAGTGGAGAAAAGGCAAAAAGACCTGTGTCCAGGAGACAGGTAACAGAGTGATTAAAACAAAGGAAGACAAGAAAACAAGGCAATTACCAGGCATTTTCGTGGCCAGACAGATGTTTGGTCTGATGTCCTACCTCCATCACTGTCAGTACTGGTGACGCAGAAAGGTGAAGGAATAAACAGGCCGCAGATAGATGGCTTTACAAGGGTAATAGTGATTCTTTGAGCAAACAACTGCAACAAGAGGAGATCTGGAAGCATCTCCTTCTGCTCAACTCCTGTTCATCCTATAGAACAAGACACGGTTCTCTTGGCTGCTCGGTACCACCCCAGAAGATGAAAAAACTGCAGGCAGAAGGCCCACCGCACAAGCACTTTTTTATTGCAATCAGGAAGTTGTACAGGTAACAGGCTTTGTACAAAAAAACCACCCTAAGAAAGTAACTTTCCTAGCTTGAACTCCTATAGTTTCAAACTGTGCGTCTGGTTTTAAACGTGTGACATTTCAGCAAAAGCTTGAAATGCTCAGGAGAGACGTGAGGTGTTTGTCTGCCTTGCCCTGAGTTCTGCCTTACAGGAGAACGGAGGGAGGGACAGACAGATAAGGTTAGGAGTCCAGCAAGCAATTGGTGTCAGGGTTGTAGCTTATCATCTAAATTGCCCTCGGGAAAGCTGATACCTACCAGCCAGTGAAGAATCCCACTATTTGTGCTCAGATATAGCTCTGCTGTTTGGTTACATGTTTGACTCCCAGAACCGAGACAGGTTGTGTGAGCGTACGTGTGTGTTTAAAAGAGACTGGCACTCAACTCTTCAAAATATTTCCTATGTTTAGCTTGCAAGCCAAAAAAGAGGCAGAAAGCATAAAACTTCATCCTATGTACACACACACACACACACAAACACACAAAAACACAGCCCTTGCATGAAATCCACGTCAGTAAAATCCAGGAGGATACTTAGACTGCCACCACTTGACTTACAAAACCAGGAGGGAGGTGCTGAGTGTGTCTGTGGGAGGGTACACCTTAGTATTTCATTCTATAGTTCACAGTATGAAAACTACTCGAAATCCACCTTAGCAGGAAAAGAGGGAAGGTTTTTTAAAAAAAAAAAACCAAAACAATTTTTGGAGAATTACAAACGGGTTTCAATATTAAATTCTGCTCTTGTCCTCCTTCCCCTACTTGTTATAAAACCCAATCAATCCGCAGCCACCATCACAAGGTTAAAAAACGCATTGGAGGTCGTTGGCTGGTGCCTTGAAATGGTAGAGAAGCACTGGAGGAGAGTTCCCTGCAGTCAGTGTAGGACAGACAACAGCATGAAAGAACAGCTTTGTCCTCGTGAAACGCACACTGGGCTTCCAGGGCACAGGCTGCTGCATCTCAGGAGGATGGAGAGCTGGGGTGCAACAACGTGGGAGGCTAAAACGCTCTCTGCAAGGCCCAGGGGAACTGCGCCCTCAGAAGGAGACATCTCGGTTCGTTCTTACTACTCCTCTGGCTTCTTGCCCCTGCTGCTCCAGTATTTGCTGTAGGCCTCTTGGAACATGTTTTTGCAGGGAATTTTGGCCTTCAGTTTGGTGCAGATAAGGAAAGAACCCCCCATCTTCCGATGAAGAGAGTAGGTCTCCTCTGGCGGAGGGACAAGCCGATGCTTCAGCATGACCGGGATTAAACCGTGGATCTTCTCGGTGGTGCTTTGGTTGCCGAAATCAAAAGGTTCGTCAGATGCAAAAGCCTCTCCCAGGATGAGGACAGCATTTAAGTGGGCATCTTCCATTTCCTGCCCAAAAGGAAAGAGGCATCAATGACAGCCATTTTAACCACCCAGGAGGAGGAGGAGAGATGCTAGCGCTAACAGGAGCAGCTCAGGAGAAATACCGAGCTGGCCCCACCACAAAGGTGACCTCCAGCCCCCAGTAACACTGATGAACATTTGGTTAATACAGTTTTGAGCAACCAAACCTTCCAGAAGGCCATCAGCCCCCTCATCAAGTGCCAGCAATCCACCACCACTAAAAGCAGACCCTTCTGCTCCGTACCTTGACTTCATAACCGGTGAGGAATTTCATTTCAATGGACTTCTTCAGCACTCTCTCTCTGTCCATGTCAGCAGCAGCCTTGATTACCTGAACAGGAAGAACACTTTCAGGAGGGTTGGGGATGACTAAAAAAAACATACAGGACTGCTTCATGCTACTGCCCACTCGCTTCCCCACCTCTGCCCTCCTCCAGGGGTCTGCAGCTTGGCCAGTTTAAGAGCTGCTGGCAAAAAGAGACAGCTTCTGGCTCTCCAAAGCTCTTCCCAATAGGGCTGCACATAGCCCAGAAAACATAAGGAACATCAAAAATGCTTCACAAGTCACCCCCTCCCCCAACAAAATAGTAGAGCCAAGCAGGAGACGTTTTAGGTGACATCTGCTGGCCCCCACAGCTCAATTTATCAAGCACAGAACATGGTGATATCAAAGGAAGCACGTAAATTTGTCAGTCTGTGAGCAAGCTAAAAGTCTCAGGAAGAGACAGTGAACAGGACAAGCAATCCCTGCCTCCCCTTGTATAAGAATCACTGAATCCTGAGTGCTCTGATACACCCTGCTGCCCGGGTCTCCCCGTGAGCAAGTTCTCCACGCTTGTCTATGCCATTGAAACATCCCCACTCCACCAGCAGGCATGCAGGAGGGAGGTAAGGGATGAAACAGGAACAGAGATCTCTGTCTCACCTCCAGCCCTGCTTCTCTCCACCCCCAAAGTGGATTCAAAGCTACAGAGCTAAGGGATAAGCGTAATTTTGCAAATATAAGACTCCCCCAGTCCAGCACTCTATGACACGATGCAAGTCCTCACCTCTATGTAGACATCTGTGAACTTCTCATCAAACCCTCGTGTTGCTCCGAAGTCCAACAGGGCCACCTGAAAATAGACAAGCCCATCTGTATTAGCATCAACCACTTAAGTACAGCCTGACCTTGAGAAGACTCCCGATGCCTTCATGAAGCTCAGCTGGCTGGAGAGCCTTTCCACTGTGGCTCAGCTGCCCCCAACTCCTCTACAAGCGCAGAACATGGTGATATCAAAGGAAGCACGTAAATTTGTCAGTCTGTGAGCAAGCTAAAAGTCTCAGGAAGAGACAGTGAACAGGACAAGCAATTCCTGCCTCCCCTGGTATAAGAATCACTGAATCCTGAGTGCTCTGATACACCCTGCTGCCCGGGTCTCCCCGTGAGCAAGTTCTCCACGCTTGTCTATGCCATTGAAACATCCCCACTCCACCAGCAGGCATGCAGGAGGGAGGTAAGGGATGAAACAGGAACAGAGATCTCTGTCTCGCCTCCAGCCCGGCTTCTCTCCACCCCCAAACTGGATTCAAAGTTACAGAGCTAAGAGATAAGTGTAATTTTGCAAATGTAAGACTCCCCCAGTCCAGCACTCTAGGACACGGTGCAAGTCCTCACCTCTATGTAGACATCTGTGAACTTCTCATCAAACCCTCGTGTTGCTCCGAAGTCCAACAGGGCCACCTGAAAATAGACAAGCCCATCTGTATTAGCATCAACCACTTAAGTACAGCCTGACCTTGAGAAGACTCCCGATGCCTTCATGAAGCTCAGCTGGCTGGAGAGCCTTTCCACTGTGGCTCAGCTGCCCCCAACTCCTCTATCCCCTGATGGCCACACAGACATTCGCACTGGTAGGTGGCAGAGGAGGTATGGCCCATGCGAGGACAAGTGGCAAAGGGACAGGTTTCACTGTCCTACCTGCCCAAGGCTCAAGGACAGGAGTCCAGGAGAATCTCAGTAAGGGTTCTTTACCCTCTGGGAGTGGGGAATAATCAAAAGCTGGTGAAAACCAGCTCTCATACAGGCAGAATAGCAGCTGCTTGGGCTCACCTTGTGCAACTGTGGGTCGTAGAAGAAGTTCGACCAGTTTGGGTCAGTCTGCATGTACCTGAACTCAAACAGCTCCCGCAGACACAGGACCAGGATGTGGTGACAGATCTTGAAAAGCAAGAAGAGAAAGCAGCAAGTCAGGAGGGCAGCAAGCCCTACTCACACCTGTAATTTAAAGAGGGCATTAGCAAGCAGGGATCACATCACCACACTGGCAGGAACTGTCTCCTCCATGCTGGAAGACTCCTCAAGAGGTGAGGGAGCACCTCTCGGCAGGTCCCAGCCCACACCTGCCATGGGACATCCTTAGCAGACAGCACAAGACCCTGTGTGAGTTCAGCCTGAGCTGAACATCCACATCAGCCCTGGATGTGCCTCCAGCGATGCTGCTACCCCGTCTGGCTCCAGGGATCATCCAGCTGCAGGAGGTATCTGTGTCCTGGTCCTGCCTTTCTCCTTCCCACCTTTGACTACACAGTTCTTGTTGCTTTGAGAGCAAAGGAACATCTTCACATCCAGCATTACAGCCTAACCTGGTGGAAAGCCCTGCAGGACCCTGGCCAAAATGAAGCCAATGCGACTCAGGGGAAATTAGATGATGTCCCAGGGTGTTTGAAGGCCTTTAAGTTAAAGGCCCAAAGAAACTGAAGAGGAGAATCTCTTCCTGTAGAGCTGCCAAACAACATACAGAGAGCTAGGACCAAACCATCACTGAAAGGGGTCTTCACTAGAGACACACACCCACCCGCCATGTACTCCTCAGCCAAGTCTTCTGCTGGGCTCAGAGCTGACCCAGCTCAATGGAGGAGGAGCAGACCCACACCTTGGGACCAACAGGCACAGGGAAAGCGAGAGCAGGAGTCCCTGGAGAGCCCACTGCTGGATTACACACTG
Organism: Calidris pugnax; assembly: GCF_001431845.1. Taxonomy (NCBI): domain Eukaryota; kingdom Metazoa; phylum Chordata; class Aves; order Charadriiformes; family Scolopacidae; genus Calidris; species Calidris pugnax. The sequence goes on from NW_015090922.1 coordinate 1,486,593, forward strand.
CAGCAGGGCTTTTCTGTGAGGATATTGAAGCTGCTCAACAGAACTGCCAGCCTCCTTCTGCCCCTCTTCATCTCTGCAAAGCTGAGGGAAACATCATATCCAAGCGGGAGGGGAGCACCAAACACCAGCCAGACCCTGCTAGAGGACACTGCCAGCTGGGTCAGAAGGCTGTGGGTCTGCTGGGACAGTCACTTAAAGGAAAGAAAGGCTGTTCCTGGAGCAACACCTCACCTCACAGCCTTTTTAAAGCAGACCTGATGATGGAGCAGGTCATGGGAGGGGCTGGGCCCTAAGAACAGGCAGCTCGGGGTGACAGGCAGCCAGCTCTGCTGGAGCTTCAAGTCCAAGGCGATGCCGAGATGTGTTTATCTAGAGGAACATATTCTGCCCTCTTCCCCACTGACCTGCTAACAGCTGACAGCTCCCACCGAGGCAACAACAAATCCAAATACCAGGACAGTTATTTCTGCTGCCACAGCAGCTGCTTGTCCCCCCACAGCACTCCAATCCCTCGCTATATTCGGCACCAACGCCTCCCCGTCCCCACACCCCCTCTCCTGTTTACCCACAGCACAGGTCAGTCCCACAGCAGGAGATGACACTCAACCACTCACACCGAGATGATTCTGTGCTCCTGCCCAAAAGAGCAGCTGCAAAACAACACCCCTCTCTCCCCCCAGATGACAATATCTCCCAAACCTAAGGTCATCAGAAACAGGGCATCTAGGAGTTACGCAGCTGGGCTACCTGCCCTTCAGCCGCCCTTGCCCTTCACCCCCTCCCTGCTGAGTGCTGGTGCCTACAAGGTCTAGACATGGACCTGTTGGAACAGGTCCAGAGGAGGCCACAAAGATGATCAGGGGGATGGAGCACCTCTGCCATGAAGACAGGCTGAGGGAGTTGGGGTTGTTCAGCCTGGAGAAGAGAAGGCTCTGGGGAGACCTTAAGAGCCCCTTCCAGTCCCTAAAGGTGGCTACAGGAGAGATGGGGAGGGACTCTTGATCAGGTAGTGGAGCCATAGGATGAGGGGGAACGGTTTTAAACTGAAAGAGGGGAGATTTAGATGAAATCTCAGGAACAAATTATTTCCTGTGAGGGCGGTGAGACACTGGAACAGGTTGCCCAGAGAAGCTGTGGCTGCCCCATCCCTGGAGGGGTTCAAGGCCAGGCTGGATGGGGCTTGGAGCAACCTGGTCTGGTGGGAGGTGTCCCTGCCCAGGGCAGGGTGTTTGAATGAGATGATCTTTAAGGTCCCTTCCAACCCAAACCATTCTGTGATAGACCAGCCTGGGAGATTCCAACATCACTGCCAAATTCCCTACACAGACATCTCCCAAGAGGTTCCAGGCAATCCCCAATTCCAGCCCCACATCCATCACACTGCTTAGGGTTTGCCCTTCCACTGGTCTACCAGCCATCAGGCAGGCCAAGGGTGCTGCTCTGAGCAAGGGGAGAAGCAAGACCACCCCGTGGTACCTCATTTCGAATCTCCTGGCTCAGGTGAGAAGCAAGACCACCCCACGGTACCTCATTTCGAATCTCCTGGCTCAGGTCAACAGCTTGATCCAAGGGGAAGCCAGACACCAGCTCTGTGGTCAGGACGTGCTTGCTGCACAGCTCATCCACTACTCTTGGGACGTAAAAGAAGGGGTGGTCTTTCAGCAGCTCCCTAGGGGATGGAGAAAGGAGAGGAAAAGGTCAGGAACCCCAAGAGCAGCCAGGCCCCTCTGCAACGCCCCACACAGCCCCTTCACACCTCCTCTCCCCACACCCTGGCCGTGGCTGCCAGGAGCTGTTTCCCTCAGCAGTTACAGTAGGGATCAAGTCACCAGAAACCACGCAGCTCACAGCGGCTGCCAGCTCCCGAGGTGACATCTCCGGCCAGAGCAGTGACATTAGGAGGGGTACATTAAGGGGTTCCTCTGCTCACCCCACTTCAGGGCCTTTTCCAAGGGGAACAATGCCACAGGGGCAGTTCTGCAGAGGGACTGAAGGGACATCCAGCCACCAGCAGCTTTCCCTGGTCCAACCTTCATGTAAAACCAATCTGGACCCCCCTGACTGAGACAAGGTGGCAACTCTAGGGGACAGCTCAGGGCACAAACACACACCTTTCTCCTGTGCTACATCCCAGAGCGGGGCATTCATCTCCCCATCATCCCTGAAGTGAAGCAACCCCTGCTGCATTTCTCACACACACAGATGGGAGAGGTTGAAGGCAATTGCCTAAACATACTGGAATTTCCTTGCGCAGTCAGCTTCTCTCTGGTAGTCACACTCCAGGGCCAGCTCTCTGCTCAGGACTTCAATCAAGTGCTCAGGGAACAAACCTGAAAGTCAAACAGCAGAGAAGAGGCTTAGAAAAAAAAAACAAAAGGAGCCCCTCAGGCTAAGCTTTCCAGAGCTGCAGCTGAGGAGCAACCTGCTCATCCAGCCAACTCCAAGCTGAAGAGAGCCCCAGAGAGCCAAAGTGTGTTTCCAGTTAGATACAGGCTCTACACCTGCTCCTAAACCAAGGTACAACCACACAGTTCTACAGCAGGGCTCCATCCTGCCCCAGCTCCCACCCCACAGCCCAAGCTGGTGTTGGCATGGCTGTGCAGACACACACACACAAGGTGTAGAAGGAACCAAACACTCCCTGGGCAAAAGGCTCCAAACCATATCTGCTTACAACTGGGAGCAGCCACTGCCAGGCAGAAACAGCCAGCATGACTAAGAGTGACCTGCAGCAGCACGTAGGCAGGGCCTGAGTTGCCAAGTCCAGTCTTCTCAGTCTTGAGCTGGAAAAATCAATCTACTTCTTGGGCCACACACAGCTGGGACCACAGCAGCCTCTGTAGGGCCCTGCCCAGCCACCACAGAGAACAGTCCCAGTTTTTTTCAGCACCCAGCCTGATTTTAAAACAATATTTGTACAATCCCACTAAGATTTACAGCTGCTGCAGGCAGATAATTGGAAAAAGGAGTAGTAAGTCCTACATTCCCTGTGGGAAGAAGGGATTTATCCCTGTGCTAAGACACTGAGCTGAGCAGGCTGCACGTCTGATGGTTCTCCACCTCTTCACAACTCTGGAAGAACAGAGACTGACTGGGAAGAGCAGTGAATGGCAGGCATGGGGGGCTACAGGAACCACGGAGAAGAATGAGTTCTGCCAAACGTACCAGAAAGTAACAGGGACAAAGCAGGAGTACCTCACCTGAACACTGCCTAGGAAACCATCAAAAGTGAGTATACCCCGACACTTTATACTTTGCCAAGGGTCCCTATGGGTCTGTCACCATAAAGAGCACTCAGAGGCACATTTCTGGCACATTACTCATGGCCAGAAAAAAAAAATGGTGGGAAATGCACCTGAGTGGATACTGGAGCAGGCACATGCCCAGCAAAGGCAGTGGCAGCTCTGCAGGAGGAGAAGGGAGCACAGTGTGGCTCCTCAAGTTGGCCTTGCCCCCACTGCCCCTCCTGCTTTCTGCAGGAGATCTCCTGGGCAGCCTTAGCAATTCTTAAGTCATTTTCACTGTTTCCTTGAGGCTGTTTCCTCCCCCCAGTCTACGGAGAGAAGCAGGCAATGCCCTGCTTGAAAGGGTTTAGCAGAACTCAACACGTGCCAGCGGGAGCACAGGGCCTGCCAAGGGTCTCTGCCTTTTTTACCTTCAGGGAGAATATTGCTCATGCTCAGGACAGTCATCAGGTTGTTCACATCACTGTTGATGCTCTGGGCGACACCGGGGTACTGGAGGACAGAACAGGAGAAGGCAGTGTTGGGATTAGATGAGCTGGTTGAACACACTGGTGGCCCCAGAGTGTCTCATCCACAGCAGCAGTGCAAGCAGTGAGGCCCCAGCCCTCTCCTAGCAAAAGGTGCCTCCTGCTCTTTTTCACCTTGCCCATCAAGCCTCTACTGCTGTGGAACAACCTGTAGCATCAGCACATGTTCTAACTCCCCATTGCTTTTACATTGGCCTAACTTCAGGGAGTACTTTGGACACAAATGGCTTAAGACCCCAGTACCCATCCATACTGCTTCTCAAGTTTCCCTACTTTACAGAAACCACCAACCAGGTGACCTACTTTGTCTGGGGCCAGCTCAGTCAGAAAGGGACCTCGCTCCTTTGGATTATGAGCAGTGCTGTACGAGGGGTTTCAGCTCCAGAACTCAATTCTCATAGAAATACCTGCCTGAAGTTGCTGACAGCTTTAATGTGAATTGGTGAATACCCTCCTGGGTTTTAAGACTGCCACTGCTCAGTCACAGAGTCATAGAATGGGTTGGGTTGGAAGGGACCTTAAAGATCACCCATTTCCAACCCTTCTGCCATGGGCAGGGACACCAGACCAAGTTCCTCAAAGCCCCATCCAGCCTGGCCTTGAACACTTCCAGGGATAGGGGATCAGCTTCTCCAGGCAACCTGTTCCAGTGTCTCACCACCCTCACAGGAAAGAATTTCTTTCTAATATCTCATCTAAATCTCCCCTCTTTCAGTTTAAAACCATTACCCCTTGTCCTAT
>NW_015090922.1:1497869-1537378 GCF_001431845.1 Calidris pugnax
TATTTCCTGTTAGGGCGGTGAGACACGGGAACAGTTTGCCCAGAGAAGCTGTGGCTGCCCCATCCCTGGAGGGGTTCAAGGCCAGGCTGGATGGGGCTTGGAGCAACCTGGTCTGGTGGGAGGTGTCCCTGCCCAGGGCAGGGTGTTTGAATGAGATGATCTTTAAGGTCCCTTCCAACCCAAACCATTCTGTGATAGACCAGCCTGGGAGATTCCAACATCACTGCCAAATTCCCTACACAGACATCTCCCAAGAGGTTCCAGGCAATCCCCAATTCCAGCCCCACATCCATCACACTGCTTAGGGTTTGCCCTTCCACTGGTCTACCAGCCATCAGGCAGGCCAAGGGTGCTGCTCTGAGCAAGGGGAGAAGCAAGACCACCCCGTGGTACCTCATTTCGAATCTCCTGGCTCAGGTCAACAGCTTGATCCAAGGGGAAGCCAGACACCAGCTCTGTGGTCAGGACGTGCTTGCTGCACAGCTCATCCACTACTCTTGGGACGTAAAAGAAGGGGTGGTCTTTCAGCAGCTCCCTAGGGGATGGAGAAAGGAGAGGAAAAGGTCAGGAACCCCAAGAGCAGCCAGGCCCCTCTGCAACGCCCCACACAGCCCCTTCACACCTCCTCTCCCCACACCCTGGCCGTGGCTGCCAGGAGCTGTTTCCCTCAGCAGTTACAGTAGGGATCAAGTCACCAGAAACCACGCAGCTCACAGCGGCTGCCAGCTCCCGAGGTGACATCTCCGGCCAGAGCAGTGACATTAGGAGGGGTACATTAAGGGGTTCCTCTGCTCACCCCACTTCAGGGCCTTTTCCAAGGGGAACAATGCCACAGGGGCAGTTCTGCAGAGGGACTGAAGGGACATCCAGCCACCAGCAGCTTTCCCTGGTCCAACCTTCATGTAAAACCAATCTGGACCCCCCTGACTGAGACAAGGTGGCAACTCTAGGGGACAGCTCAGGGCACAAACACACACCTTTCTCCTGTGCTACATCCCAGAGCGGGGCATTCATCTCCCCATCATCCCTGAAGTGAAGCAACCCCTGCTGCATTTCTCACACACACAGATGGGAGAGGTTGAAGGCAATTGCCTAAACATACTGGAATTTCCTTGCGCAGTCAGCTTCTCTCTGGTAGTCACACTCCAGGGCCAGCTCTCTGCTCAGGACTTCAATCAAGTGCTCAGGGAACAAACCTGAAAGTCAAACAGCAGAGAAGAGGCTTAGAAAAAAAAAACAAAAGGAGCCCCTCAGGCTAAGCTTTCCAGAGCTGCAGCTGAGGAGCAACCTGCTCATCCAGCCAACTCCAAGCTGAAGAGAGCCCCAGAGAGCCAAAGTGTGTTTCCAGTTAGATACAGGCTCTACACCTGCTCCTAAACCAAGGTACAACCACACAGTTCTACAGCAGGGCTCCATCCTGCCCCAGCTCCCACCCCACAGACCAAGCTGGTGTTGGCATGGCTGTGCAGACACACACACAACAAGGAGTAGAAGGAACCAAACACCACCCTGGGCAAAAGGCTCCAAACCATATCTGCTTACAACTGGGAGCAGCCACTGCCAGGCAGAAACAGCCAGCATGACTAAGAGTGACCTGCAGCAGCACATAGGCAGGGCCTGAGTTGCCAAGTCCAGTCTTCTCAGTCTTGAGCTGGAAAAATCAATCTACTTCTTGGGCCACACACAGCTGGGACCACAGCAGCCTCTGCAGGGCCCTGCCCAGCCACCACAGAGAACAGTCCCAGTTTTTTTCAGCACCCAGCCTGATTTTAAAACAATATTTGTACAATCCCACTAAGATTTACAGCTGCCGCAGGCAGATAATTGGAAAAAGGAGTAGCAAGTCCTACATTCCCTGTGGGGAAAAAAGGGACTTATCCCTGTGCTAAGACACTGAGCTGAGCATGCAGGCAGATAATTGGAAAAAGGAGTAGTAAGTCCTACATTCCCTGTGGGAAGAAGGGATTTATCCCTGTGCTAAGACACTGAGCTGAGCAGGCTGCACGTCTGATGGTTCTCCACCTCTTCACAACTCTGGAAGAACAGAGACTGACTGGGAAGAGCAGTGAATGGCAGGCATGGGGGGCTACAGGAACCACGGAGAAGAATGAGTTCTGCCAAACGTACCAGAAAGACTGGAAGAACAGAGACCAACTGGGAAGAGCAGTGAATGGCTGGCATGGGTGGCTACAGGAAGCACGGAAAGAATGAGTTCTGCCAAACGTACCAGAAAGTAACAGGGACAAAGCAGGAGTACCTCACCTGAACACTGCCTAGGAAACCATCAAAAGTGAGTATACCCTGATACTTTATACTTTGCCAAGGGTCCCCATGGGTCTGTCACCATAAAGAGCACTCAGAGGCACATTTCTGGCACATTACTCATGGCCAGAAAAAAAAAATGGTAGGAAATGCACCTGAGTGGATAGTGGAGCAGGCACATGCCTAGCGAGAAGGGAGCACAGCGTGTCTCCTCAAGTTGGCCTTGCCCCCACTGCCCCTCCTGCTTTCTGCAGGAGATCTCCTGGGCAGCCTTAGCAATTCTTAAGTCATTTTCACTGTTTCCTTGAGGCTGTTTCCTTCCCCCAGTCTACGGAGAGAAGCAGGCAATGCCCTGCTTGAAAGGGTTTAGCAGAACTCAACACGTGCCAGCGGGAGCACAGGGCCTGCCAAGGGTCTCTGCCTTTTTTACCTTCAGGGAGAATGTTGCTCATGCTCAGGACAGTCATCAGGTTGTTCACATCACTGTTGATGCTCTGGGCGACGCCGGGGTACTGCAGGACAGAACAGGAGAAGGCAGCATTGGGATTACATGAGCTGGTTGAACACACTGGTGGCCCCAGTGTCTCATCCACAGCAGCAGGGCAAGCAGTGAGGCCCCAGCCCTGTCCTAGCAAAAGGTGCCTCCTCCTGCTCTTTTTCACCTTGCCCATCAAGCCTCTACTGCTGTGGAACAGAACATGTGCTGATGCTACAACCGGGGTACTGGAGGACAGAACAGGAGAAGGCAGTGTTGGGATTAGATGAGCTGGTTGAACACACTGGTGGCCCCAGAGTGTCTCATCCACAGCAGCAGTGCAAGCAGTGAGGCCCCAGCCCTCTCCTAGCAAAAGGTGCCTCCTGCTCTTTTTCACCTTGCCCATCAAGCCTCTACTGCTGTGGAACAACCTGTAGCATCAGCACATGTTCTAACTCCCCATTGCTTTTACATTGGCCTAACTTCAGGGAGTACTTTGGACACAGTGTCTCATCCACAGCAGCAGTGCAAGCAGTGAGGCCCCAGCCCTCTCCTAGCAAAAGGTGCCTCCTGCTCTTTTTCACCTTGCCCATCAAGCCTCTACTGCTGTGGAACAACCTGTAGCATCAGCACATGTTCTAACTCCCCATTGCTTTTACATTGGCCTAACTTCAGGGAGTACTTTGGACACAAATGGCTTAAGACCCCAGTACCCATCCATACTGCTTCTCTAGTTTCCCTACTTTACAGAAACCACCAACCAGGTGACCTACTTTGTCTGGGGCCAGCTCAGTCAGAAAGGGACCTCGCTCCTTTGGATTATGAGCAGTGCTGTACGAGGGGTTTCAGCTCCAGAACTCAATTCTCATAGAAATACCTGCCTGAAGTTGCTGACAGCTTTAATGTGAATTGGTGAATACCCTCCTGGGTTTTAAGACTGCCACTGCTCAGTCACAGAGTCATAGAATGGGTTGGGTTGGAAGGGACCTTAAAGATCACCCATTTCCAACCCTTCTGCCATGGGCAGGGACACCAGACCAAGTTCCTCAAAGCCCCATCCAGCCTGGCCTTGAACACTTCCAGGGATAGGGGATCAGCTTCTCCAGGCAACCTGTTCCAGTGTCTCACCACCCTCACAGGAAAGAATTTCTTTCTAATATCTCATCTAAATCTCCCCTCTTTCAGTTTAAAACCATTACCCCTTGTCCTATAGCTCTCCACCCTGATCAAGAGTCCCTCCCCATCTCTCCTGTAGCCCCTTTTAGGTACTTGAAGGCTGCTCTAAGGTCTCCCTGGAGCCTTCTCTTCTCCAGGCTGAACAACCCCAACTCCCTCAGCCTGTCCTCTTTAACCTTTGAGCTGTGGCCAGGAGACCAGCCCAGAGAGGGCTCTGACCTACGGAGCAGACAGGACCCTCGCACACAGCCCTACAAGTACAAGCAGCCCCTCACCACCATCATCCCCACGCTGCAGTGGTTAATACTGGCTCAAGCTGCAGGACGTTTTCTGTCCCTCCCTTCTGCTTGCACTAGGTAAGATACCACTGGGCCCAAATTTTCACTTGCATTAAAATGTTGCTTATCTATCTCACCGTGAACATACTATACAGCTCCCCTGCCCATCTATGGGCCACAGACAAGTGATGAGGCTGATATGTGAAGCCCACCTGGATTTTCATGGCAACTTCTTTCCCATTTTTCAAGCGTGCCAGGTGAACCTGACCAATCGAAGCAGCAGCAAAGGGGCGTTCTTCAAAGGACTCCAGTTTATCCCTCCAGTTGGGGCCGAGATCGTTGTTCAGAGTTTTCTACAAATAAAAATAAAGCATCAGGGCATGGGAAGTAAAGATTTAAGGTTTTGACTATTGGAAATCACATTCCTCTAAGGTGACTCACGCAGCCTATAGCAGGTCCAAGTACCTGAACCCTGATTTCTAGACTATATTCTGTTCCTTATTGTCACACACCATCACAAGCCATGGTCCAACCAGCAGTGCTCCCCCAGCACTGATCAGATGGTGATCAGATCTGCGTGAGGCTTTGCTGCTCTGGCCTAAAGGACAGAGATCTCAGGCACAAACACCCCTGCCTTAGCCTTAGCAATACAAACATCCCCTTTTGGATGCCACTTGTTGTTATCTTCCAGAAAACGTGCAAGGAGTTCGTTATTTCTCCTCTTTCATCACACTGCCAAGCTGAGCAGAAGCAATCCAGGCATGCAAGAGTGACTCTCTTTAAGGCAATATTGACAATTAAACATCCCAGTCTGCTTTAACAGCTTATTTGCTACGTTGCCAGACTGCCATATTTAAGTCTTGGCTCTGCTTAGTGTCTCTCAGAAGATAAGTGGTGCTGGCAGTTCCTTTTGCATCACCCTTCACATCTTAATTTACAGAGGGAAATAGAGAGAAAGAGAGAACATGTACATTGGGGAAAGGAAACAATGTGCTTCATTCTGGTTCTTCTTGATGGTGGGTTAAATTTAACCAAAAAGGTAAGGACAAAGTTGCTGTTAATATTCCATCAGTCTAAGGCTTGCAAATCTGTTTCTAAAATGGGATGTAGGCACTTCTAGACACTGGTTTAACATCTAAGAGAGAGGAAAGAGAAGAGGAGCCTACATTCAACAAGACCCTATAATCATATTTGTATGCAACATCCTGTTCCATCAGCATAGTCTCGGGACTACGTGGGGTTTTTACCCCACATTTTTCCCCTCTGTCTAGAGCTGAGCCTCAATGTTTTGGAGAGAAAACGCAGCATATAATTGAGAAAAGGAATCAGATGTCACGTACAAGTGAAAATATACAACATTTATTGACAGAATACTCTTTAAAGTCCCCAGCCACCTCCCTTACTGGGGTATGTCACAGGTGACATTTATTCTGTTATTTTCCCTCCTCCCCTCATAAGCAGGAAGGAACATTCCTCACCGTCATCTGCTTTATGGGCATGAAGTCAGCACTCTGACGGACGCGCTCAAAAATCCTCTGGAGATGGGGGTTGATGAAGGCATCATCTGCCAAGGGAAAAGCACACGGCAGTCAGCACGAGCACTGCATTCTCCAGTTCTTCAGCACACAAGGAAACACCTGCACTCAGACAAGCCAGGTTGTCCTGCCCCCAAAGCACACCTCGGTGGAGGTTTTGGAAATAATTCCAGTTCAGAAGCTCTTCCTACCCAGCAGCAGCCCCCGAGGCACACTTCCTGAGGCTTTAGAAAGGAGACAAACAGAAGTCCTGTGCACAAGTAGCAAAATAAAGGGAAAAAGCTGCTCCTTCCTTTTCACTCTTGCAAAAAAGCTGCGCGTTACCCAGATATCTCCTAAGCCACCCTCCTGCTGTAGCTGGAGAAAGTTTCTGTGCGCCCCCTCCCAATTACCAAGGGGAAGAGGAAGCACAAACACACTAGAAAGCGTGCTGAGCAGCTTTTTATACTTTAGAATCAAGCATCAGTTGTCACAGTGCTCCCTGGCAGCATTGCAGAGAGCAGGGGGCAGCTCTGGACACCGCACAGAGGCTTTCCTCTCCAGGAGAGGCCACCGTGTCATGGAAGGACAGGTCACAGAAGGAAGGCCATGGAGAGCCATCCCACCTCTCCCAGGTTCATAGCGTGGTTTAAAACATCACTTACACAAGTATCCAACTCTTAGAGGAATCAAGATTCAGCATCTGCTACAGTAAACAACTACCCAAATGCAAAGCAGCTACAAGTGGGCAGAAGAAAACACAGCTGAGCCAAAAGTAAGTTATTTTAAGAGTCAGAAGGATTTAGCAAGCAAATATTTACACTGATAAGAAAAAGGAGGGGGAAGGGTACCTTAAAAGATTAGTCCTCTCCTTTGAGCAAAGGCTTCTACAACAGCCCAGAGAAAAACCACCAGTTCTGGCAAACTTTTCACTTCATAAAGGCTTATGGAGAACTTAAATTTATCAGCTGCTCTCCCAACACTGGAAAAAAATCCAGGCTACCAGCCTTAATCCTGAAAACTCAATCTGCACGTGCACTTGTGACATTCAAATAGAAATCCATGATTCCTCTGCATTTACAGATGCACGAGCTACCATAAGGCTATCCCAGGAAACAAGAAGCAAACAGCTCCCTTAAGAAGGCTGGGAAGAGGGGTGGAAAGGAACAGCAACAGGAAGATACATGATGCAGAGACATGACATTAATACTCAGCGCTGTTTAGAAATTCCCACTGAAACCACGAGCAGCATGTAAAAGGATTAACAAATCCCCACTGTGGAATCACCAGGAGCTTTTAAGAGGAGCTCCCATTCCATCACTGCAAGTCAGAGATTAACAGGCTTTGCAGGAGCAGGGAATAAAGCTCCTGTTGGGACGGGAGAAGGGCTCGACATCACATTTGTGATGTCAAGCCAGACACCAAACTTCTGCCCTATCATGGGTGGTGTGTCACTGCCAAGCCTCTGAGCATTATACACACTATTCTCAAGGGTACGTGACAGTATCAGCCATGCTGCTGTAACGCGATAACCTGCACCTCCCAGGATGGCTGTGCAGGGAGAGAACAGGCTCACTAAAAATGACTCCTGCTCCCAAGAAGCCATTCGCATCAAGGTATCAGGGTCTGCCACAGGCATTTGGCATCTACTTCTGTTATTTTCCTTATTGCTGACATCTGAAAACCTCACAAGGCATTTCAGCCCTTAGTCTGAGAAGGCATTCTTAACTGGGGCTGCGTGACCACCACCACTTTGTTCGTTAGCACACCACCAAGTAGCCAAGAACCTTGCAAGTCCAGACCAACTGTGCAGAGACTCAACAGCTACGTTAAAAATCAGTCGTGCTGCAGAGGCAGCTCTGACAAAACAAGGCCTACAACATGCTGATAAACAAGGTTATGTGTCTTTGTGGTGACCTGATGAGACCTTACTGGATGAAAACACGAAGCAAGAGTCAAGACAGGGCTCTCTCAACTGGCAAACGCAGCTGCCTTTCCAACACCTTCCAGAGCCACGCACTGGGAGACACGGGATGGTTTTGGGTCCTTGGCATCCTCTTTGTGCATCACCTTCAGGGGTGTGGGTCCCCAGCAAATCCACCCACCCCCAGAAGCAGACATCGAGGTTTTTAAGGACACTGCTTTGTAACTTCTGGTTGGTTTAGCTCCCAGGTGCTCAGTTGCACCTGGACCAAGCAACACAGAGCCCCCATTTGCAATTAGCACACACCCCTGTTAATAGAAGATGACAATTCAGACTCAGCAGGTCACAGAGAAGCCCATGAAGTGGCAGGAAATGTGTGAAGCCCTCTCAAAAACCAAATATTTGGCACCACTGGAAGTGTCTAACCCATTTCACCACAACTGTCCCTCGGCAAGGTTACCAGAGGCATGTGCCCTTGCCAGGCTTTGGAGCACCCCACGCACTCGTCACCAGAGTCAAACGAGAGCTGGGCAGGTCCACAGAGGTTGGTGAAGGCCTGTCTGTTCTTGACACCCAAGTGAAGTCAACAGGCAAGTGTTGGACACTCCTGCCAGACTTCAGTAACATTAGGAGACAGCAGGCAAGCATCAAAAATCCAGAGCATTTCTGCTCCTCAGAGCTGGCCTTTCACAACTATTCCATCTTCACTCCCATCCAGGCCTTGGGCAGCTGTGAAGTCTCTAGACACACGTCAGATGCAACTCAATAACATCCGAAGAATTTTAAATAAATCTCCACCTGTGGTAGACAAGTTGACTTCAGAGGTGACTCCTGGACATAGCTCGCTCACCCCACTTAACCAGAAGCACTGGCCACAGAAAGCCAGGAGCACAGGAGCTCCTCCTGGACCTGCACAAGGAACCACCAGTCACTGGCACCTGACAGTTTCTAGAGGGTAAGAGAACAGCATCTGGGTGGCAGCCTTTGACAAAGCAGCCACTGCCTCCCCCCGGCTTTGTCAGCATTGCAATCAGCCTGGCACACACCTAAACCAAGTGATTAGCAAATGAAGAACAATGAAATGCCACAATCAGGACTCTCAGGAACAGTGAGCTGGTCTCGCTGCACAGGCCAGCCCAAAGTATTTAATACAATACCAGATCCAGCCTCATCAGTCAGCACCTACAAAAATTCAAGTAGAAGCACAAGCCAAGCAAGCCGAGTACTTCAAACACTCAGACACTGACTCAGTTTCAGTGACATCTTGAAAGCTATTTCCAGACAACCATAACAGCTATTTTTGGCTGGTTCTTTCCTTCCCTGTCAAGTTGGGTAGGAAGGCAAAAGATAAGGGTTAAATTCAGCACACCTGCTATCTCCCAGGAGTAACCTGACAGTTGAGTGCAGACCCTGATGCCACTCATGCCTTCACCTGTGATCACTGACTTCAGAGCCCAATGGAGTGAGTGCCAGTTTGAAGCCTCCTCAAGATGAAAACAAGTGCTTTATACCTGATAATCTTATCCATTGTACTGGCCTTTCCAGCAAAGCTTCAGGGCCAGCAAGCATGTAAACCATAAACATGCTGCAGTGGGAGAGGGTTATGGATATAACCTTGACTGCTTTTGGTGAACAAAGAGCAGGATCGTGTTCTTGTCATCATTCTCCTCCTTTATACCGGGACACCTCTGTACGGTGTGATGTGGCTCTGCTTCTCCACAATTGCTTTTAACACAGGCATGAAAATTCACCTTCGTTCCAACCAATTTCACTTGTGTGCCTGACACAAGAGGGGCATTGGGAAAGTGATATTATAGTGCACATATCTAGTTATTTTGTCCTGGGATTAAACTGAACTGAATCAAACCCATCTCCATCACTGCCTTCACATGAAGAGGCCACTTGTCTAGGCTATCCACATTCACTTGACACTGATGCCAGCCAGAGAGCTGACTACTTTTCACAAGAAATCAGTTGCCCCACCTGGCAGCACTGAGGATAGGTCTGAGGACCTGTGCTACCACTTACCCTGGATGCTTAACATCTGTCCCAGCTTCAGCGCCGCTCCCCGCACCTTGCACAAGGTTCTCACAATTCTTTCTGCATTGGCCTCCGACAGGAAGGGGCTGGAATCCATCACTGCCTTCTTTCCTGAGGAGAGAAAGTGTATGGATGAAGAAAACCCTTACCTCTGTCTGCTCAATTCATTCTGTTAGTCCACATTTGTCCTATCCCAGAGAAATCAAACTGGGACTACACTCGGTGCCTTCACTGCAACCCACTTGGACACCCGTGACTTGTGCTGACTTTGACATTGCTGGCTTGAGGGCCAGCAGCAGCAGGTCCCAGCAGCACAGACATCCACAGAGGCTGTGCAAACTCTCTAGGATCCTGAGTGGATGCCAGTGCTTGAACTCACTCAGCCTTCACTATATGAAGTTCTCCCAAGTCCCACAGCACAGGCTGCAGCATCACCATAGCCTCAGAGGAGCACTGGGGGTGAGCCACAGCAAGGAGGAATGGTCAGAAGCTTTGACCATACAGTGGGACCAACTGAGAACGCACTGGTACTTCTTGGGTGGGAGCAGGAGGTTTTGTCCTGGTGTGAATCCCTTTCTCCCACCCCATAATTCTCACCCAAAACACATAAATTCATAATATATAAACATATATTGCTGTGGAATTGCATATCCAGAGTATGCACTAAGGCACCTATAGAGAGCAGATGCAACTTTCCCACCTCCAAGTCCACAATAACATTCGTTTCTAATCAAACTGAAATTTACTGTCTCCCGATGCACAGGCAAAACAAATTCACCATGGCTGCATATCAGATTTTGAAAAAGCAGCAGATTGTAAATTTGTGATGAGGTTAATCAAGCTAGTAAAATCCAGGGAGGCTGGATAGAGTCCTCACAGGAGGAGTCCAGCTGTGATACCGTGTTCTTCTTGGATAAGTGTGCTGGAAAGGAAATTAATTCCTGCTGTCAAGATTGCCAACCTTTTTCCCTTTCACATCCTCACACGTGCATGGCATTCCTTGCCATGTTCTTATGGGCAGCTTCCTACTGAGAAAGATGCTGCCTTTAGACAGAAGAACATCTCGGTGTAGCCAGTCACTTGTTCTAGTTTAGTAGTCACTTGTTCTAGTCTACTAGTCACATAGAGGCCATGCAGGAAGGAGACCAAACCCTTCTGTCCTTATTCTCATCAGCTCACACAGAGCAAGGCCCAAAATATACGTACTCAAACATACACGTTCCTGTCCCTAAGAACGGGTAAAGCCAGATGTCTGACAGGCTCACTAGGTGGTCATTGCAACCACCTACACACCAGGTCCAAGTATGCAACAAGTTTTGATGTGGCATAAGAGGCACTTCCCCACCACTTTTATTTTGGTTTTTTTGGGGGGTTTTTTTTGAAGTAGAGGGAAGGAGACCCTGATTCCATTTTGTGGCCCCTTTGGGAGAAGAAACCCCAGAACTCCTTCTCCAGTGTGATTCCCAGTAGAGTGGGGACAGAGGCAGGGTGCACTCGCCAACCACTTCTCCTGGGGCTGCAGCTCAGCTCCTGCTGATGGAGAGCCAAGCAGGAGGAAGGTCAGGTCTTGCAGCCAGGCTGCAGGCCCCATGGCTGGTATGCTGAACTTGGAGCTACATTTTGTTTTCCCCCACACTTTAGAGCAAAGGGTACTAAGGACAGAACAGCTGAAGCCCCCGTACACAAGCAGCAGGGCCTAAAAGGCACAGCAGCTGCAACAGCCCTGAAAGTCTCAGGCAGATGGAAGTCACTGGTGTGTCATACAGGGAGACTCCAGAAGAAAGAGAACCTCTCTGTCTCCAGCTGGCTCTGGGGAAGGTGCACAGAGGGGGCTCAGACCAGCCAGGGGACAGGAAAAAGAACAGAGTCAGGCTGAAGTAGCTGCTGTCTAAACTCTGGTCATCACACAACTTGGTAGCACTTCCTTGAAGTGTTAAGCGTGTTACTGATGTGACAGATGCCGTCCTGCCCTTGCTTACAAAGCTTTTCCTAGAGAAGCAATACCCCTGGCAGCACACACAGATGACAAGCACTGCCCTCCCCTCTCCTTCAGGCTTCCTTTACCTGTTTTGTGGGAGGGCAGCAAGATGGCACTGCACGTGGGACATCTATCTACACAAATCCCTGTCCTAAGTAATGAACATACATGGAAAGGAACAAAAGCACCAGGTGGGAGTACACAGAGAACATACATGGAAAGGACAGAGGAACAAAAGCACCAGGTGGGAGTACACAGGACAACCATCCTGCTCTTGACAGCAGGATGCAGAGAAGCAGGAGGGGCCCAGAAGTCACCATCTGCATCACACACAGCAATTCTCAGAGCACATTTTGCTCTGGATCCTGGATGTAAGGAGTCTGAGAGACTCAATATGTAGAGCTGCCCATAGAATGGTTTGGATTGGAAGAGACCTTAAAGATCATTGAGTTCAAAGCCCCATCCAGCCTGGCCTTGAAGGGCTGGATCCCAGGGCAGAAGGATGTGGCTTTGCCCACTTGAAAAGCTGGCTGTGGAGAGCAGAGTGCTTGCAGCCATCTAACAGAGCTCTGTCTCTCAAGAATCCCACCAAAAAAAAACCTCTGTCCTTAGCAATGATGAGGCAAATAATCCCTCACAGGAGCTTCATCAGACACACAGGAGCTAGGGAAAGTCCCGAGTCAAAGCCCTTCCTTCCTCCACACAAAAACATCCTCCTTTGAGTCTGCAGCACAATAAAAGGGTTAGTTAACGATTAAAGTCACCTCCAGAAGCCAATGAACCCTGACAATTTTAGACAAGTCTTATCAGAGAAAGAGCCAAACACAGGCACTCCCCATCCTCTTCTCCTGGTGTGCTTCTCACTGAAGCCAAGCCCACGGGGCCACTACCTGATCACCAGGTGATCCAGCCCCCAAGCACGTGATGAGCTGTTGCTTGTTTATGTACTTTGCTAAAAGTGGGCATGAACAAGAAGGTGACCTGAAAACAAGAGTCAAAAGCAGGTTTATGTAAATGGAAAGTGAAGAGGGGAGAAAAAAAAAAAAAAAGAAAACACGGCTTCCATGGCTATGTGGAAAGAAAGCAGGGATGAAACTCAGCACAAGTTCATGAAAAAATATACCAATATTCATTAACTGTTTTTCCCAAAGACTGCAGGTACCTTTCCATGCTACAAACAATTTCCTCCCCATCTTAAGATCACAAAGTTGGGGTTGTTTACCTGCTTCATCAGGGAAAGAAAAAAAGGCAAACAGAAGTCACATCTAAACAAGTTACAGCAACATGGAGATTTCAGAAACAAATGTTCCTGCAGCCACGGTGCCTGGAGACCATCAACTCTTCCCCAGCAGAGGCAGATGCCCTCAGGAGCGCTCAACCCACGTCTTCCTTTCCAAATAGAGAATTATTGTGAACCCTTCCAAACCTGTGAGCATCTCACTGCTCTGGTGTTGCTTTTCCAGCTCCTTGGCCACTGTCAAATGGCGAACCAGCCACCAGGCTTTGCCTGTGTTTTTAGGACTATTCGCCACACAAACTTGGGGGCAAGGGAAGAGACAGGAACACCGAATGTGCTTAGGACTGAAAACTCAAGGAGATTGCACGATTCCTTTTCATAAGGAAACAAGTTTACATTCAAACCTAGGCCAGCTGCCAGCCCTTCGGGGCTCTGTCCAGCCTGGCATTTGCAGAGGGTCCAGTACAGGTCATTAATAAGTTACAAAATCGACCTTGAACCCAGAATCTCTTTACTAGTAATGGCAACTATTTATCTGGGCACTCTTTCACTTTTATTCCTGGAAATTTATTCTACCCTCCTATTCTCACCTCATGCCAGCCTTGCACTTTAGATACACACTCCAAATACTGAGACTGCCATCAAGGTCACCGGTGACCAAGGAGGTTATTTTTAATTGGCTACATCAGCCAAGAAACATCCCACTGGAAATCAAATACAGCCATCCTTTTTTTAAAAAAAATATGATGAACCAAACAACTTAAAGAGAGCAGCATTAGGCCCCCAAGCCCTTAAAAAACCCAAACAAAATAAACCAAAAAAAACCCCAAACACCAAAACCCCTGTACCTTGTCACAGGAATTTGGTAGTAGAATTTATATCCAGGACATCCGGCTTGGATGGAGAAGGAAAAAAATTCATAAACTCTTGCACCAACCTTTTTTGTTCTAGGATAAATCCTTTAAGTAGTGAATTGTTTATAGAAACAGAGATAATCCAAGGCAGAGAGAGAAGGGCCCTGTGGCTACTAAACAAGGATAGGGAAATGGAGCAGGAAAAGACAGATCAGCACTTGTGCAGTCACTAGAGAACGTGCAGGAGAGTTGACACCACCAGGATCACTTGTAGCTCAGGAATTTTTGGTTTGTGGTTTTGCGACTAAAGGACCAGTGTTTCAAGCTCCATTTTTGAGGTGTCAAGGCACTTTCTGGACTGGACAAGAGGAGGGTAGCCAAGAAAAGGCTCTTTCTTGTCGCTCCTGGATGCCAATGAGAGCATGAAATCCTTAGGCATGCCTTTCGGCATATACACATCCCACTTGTTTAAGTTTGAAGTGCCAAGAAGTTACTATTAATATTGCAGCAGTGGGGAGAGAAAACACATCTTCAACCAGCTTTCAGAGAACAGGACAATATGTCATTCTCAGAAAGGGGTCTGAGCCCAAGTTTATGGTGCTGGCAGCCAGAAAATTCAGACACAAATGCCTCAAGCTGAAATCACAAAAGGGGTGCAGAAGTATTTTTAAAGAAATACAGAGGTACCCATGTAAATAGATTTCCCCCAAGAACAGCTAAGAGTAGTACTGCCAGAAGAACAGTAAGAAAATGGGATCTTGGGCTCAAAACTGCACACGTATCCTCTGCTGCACATTCCTGAGGGAGCAGAGCCCACACAGGGGAGGTCTCATCCACACAGCCTTTCCCACCACCATAAAATCCTGTGGAAAATGCATCCAAGAAGAGTCTTTTACTTCTGCCCCCACTCAATAGTTGCTGCTCTTTTCTCATGCTCAGTCCCACTGTCCTTCTCCTTTACAGAGTAACCATCGCTCCAAGCCGTTATTCTAAGCATTTGGGATGGCAAACAGGGGAACCAAGAACACAAGCAAGACAGCTAAAAATAAAAGCCAAGTCATTTTCTAACTCCCTTGCCTAGCATTGAAGTAGGCAGTTCTCATTGCTTGCTTTATTCTTTAATTAATATTTGTTCAAGAAAATTATTCTTCCGATAGCATGACCCAGACTACAGAGAAAGCTGCTGGCACAGAGTTATAGCTACAGGGGAAAATAATAGTTTTCCTAGCAAGAAGAAAAAAGCCTAAAGGTGCAACTGCTTTATTACAAGGAGAAAGTGTCTGTTGCCCTCTAAAGAAAAACAAAACAAACTAACAAAAACATCAAAAAACCAAATCCTTTCTCACGCTGTAAGGAAGAGAAACAAAGCTCATGTTAGTCCCTCAAATTCCATAGCTCTACAAGCTCATGTTTTCACTTTGGGGTGTGACCCATTAGAAAAATAATCTGGCAAGCAGAGAAATATCAACAGTTGCGCAATTCCTCCATTTAAAGCAAACCAAATCATCCGCTTCCAACAGGTATGAACAACTTGTCAAACATGGCAAGCACTGAAAGCAAAAGCCTTCAAGGATTCTCTACGGGATGGGCTGTGTTTGCCTGAATGCGTGCTTTTAATTCAAAGCAAAGAAACCCTCTCAGCCTCAAACACCTCAGCTCATGGAGAGAAACAACAACCCTTTGCCAAGGATCCTTTCTCTCTGCTGGGCTGTTCTGCATTGCCCAGTTGTACAGGGAATAAAAAGATGCAAGTATTAAAAAGCAGTGCTCTGGGTGGCACACAGCCCCTGCCTTCACCCTGTCCCCCCACCACAGGGAATGTGTTTCATCTGCTGGGATTTGAGTTTTTTGGTTTTTTGTTTGGTTTTTTTTTGGTTGGTTGATTATTTTTTTAGGGTTCCCATCCCTCTAAATTTGTTCACCCATTCCAGTACCTCCTGGAAGAGAGGTTCACACCGTCTGAGTCTCCATACTTCCCTGGCCCCTAAAGAAGGCTGGGGGAAGACACAAACTGGCCTTGCAGTAGAACAATACTGGCCACAGAGTAAAATTACAAGGACACAGCAGTTGTCATCATCTCAAAGCAATGCTTCTGAACCAGGAATGATTTGACTTCATTTATTACTTCTAGTTGCAAGTGCTTAAGCCTTTCCTCGGTTCCCTCCAGCCACTGGAAATAAACACACCAACATACCAGCCAAACCAGAGAGACCAGCTGAAGACCAAACAGCCTGCAGTAACTGTAACAAACGACTTTACATTTTGCAGTTTCCCACCAAAACGTTTCCTGGATAAGAAACAAGTGAGTGGAGTCCTCAGCTTTAGAGTTATCTCATGTTTTCTAGAAACGAACACCGCGTACTTTCTATGCCCTAAGCCATTCACCCACGCACAACCACTCAGTACCACTGCATTTTACCAACACACAAGCTCAGGAGAAAGCTACCATGACACAGCCAGGTACAACTCAGGAACATTTTACCTCCAGCTTCAAACAAGCTGCAAAGAAAACAGGATCAGGTCGATTTGCACGGCACAGCCTTTTGACCTATTATGAGAATACTTTAGAAGGAGGCAAAAATATAGATAGTGGAAGTAGATAATTGCCATTTAACAGGTACATAAAGTGTTTGGTCTCTCTTAAAAGAGAGCAGCCATCCTCCAAGTTCCTCCTAGGCAGAACATCCTTGGAGGTAGAGAAGGATTGTGTTAAAAAGAAAAGAACTACCCATATCCCCCTATTATTCTGACTGCCTCGCTGTCTCAGCTTTCAAAAGATAAAATCCTGCAAATGCAGGTAAACTCTGTCTGGGGAAAAAAAAAAAAAAAAAAGAGGAAAAAAAAAGAATGAGGACAGAGAAAGGACTTACCACTGCGTTCCTCGGGTCTAAGACTCTTCTTTGCAACTTCTGCCAATGCCCCAATGCCAAGACCAACGGCTAGTCCTTTAAAATAAGCAGAACAAGAATTAAAAAAACCTTCTGAGCCACATACAGAGGCATTTTTTCTAATTAACCTTAAGCCACACAGTGAAATGCACAGCAGCAAGACAGCTTGATGAGAACATGCTGGCTTTTGCAATGGAGTCATCTTCAAGTTTGACACTGAACAGTTTTCTCCTGTCCTCCAGCCCAGCATGCCAGCCGGGTGCCACTGGGGTGGCTGGCTTTTATAAAGCATGTCACCAAGTGCTACTCAGAGCTCTCTGCTCTGGCTGAGGTCCTGCTGTAGACTCAAATCATGGATTTTAGAAGGAGGGAAGAAAAAAAAATAATAACCTCACAAACTTGGTTCTCAATGCACAATTCTCAGGAAAAAGCAGGATCCTCCTTATCCCCACCACAGTTGGGTGAAGTAAAACTGTATTTAGATGAAGCCACTGCCAGTGGAGATCAAGGCTCTGTGACCCCACTGTCTAAGCATTTGGGCTTATTTCTGCTTATTCGCTGTCTGACTTCCACGTACTCCTTTACTATCATGAACCAAAACATGTTTTTCCCAAGGCCCACCTTATGCAAGCAGTGTTGTAACCTGCAATTCCAAGGAGCTGCGCTGGGGAGTAACCCTACAGCCACAGCAGGAGCAGGAGACCAAACCCCAGCACTCCAGGTGCACTATCTCCCTCACAAGCAGTGACTTCTGGGGCGTTGTCTCAGGGCCACAGATTAAGCCACAACTACAAAAGAAATGTTATCTGCCTCCACTAACCTGACCAAAGCCACCGAAGATTAAATGAGACCTAGATCTAATCACGCAGTAATTTGTACTACCAAAGGTCTCGCTGCCTTCACAGTTTCAAGGTATTTATTTTTCTGGACAATAAACAACATGGGCAACCAGAACAGCTGGTGCTTCTTCGTATCTCCTCAGCGACAGTGCATCCCTCTATGCCTTACTCCCACACCACCAACAGTACTTAGGGCACATTTTCCAAGCACCCCCAAGCCTTTCTTGAGGCACTTTGGGACAGCAAAGCCAAAACTTAGTCTTTTCCCTGAACATCCAGGGCTTAGAAAAAGCTGCCACTTCTCCGAAGTCTCAGTTGCTCACTTCACTCCTTTGTTCCTACCAAGCTATTATTAAAAGAACTATGAAATTAGGGAATTAAATAATGGCCTATATTCCTCATGGCTATAACTCCATCCACTAGCAGCAGTACTAGGGACCATTTGGATCCTGAACTTCTGGAAGGTATTACCTTCTCCTTTATTAACTTGTATTTCATTCACTGTGGCATTTGGAGCACACACAACTCACCTGACAAAAACCAGCATGGAAAACCACCCTTCCTCACCTTCCAGACTGCAAGTCTTCCAGAAAGCAAGTACTAGACAGGAGGGTTCAGAGCCACAGCACTTATTTCACCTGTTCCCAGGAAAGAGTCATCCCTCCAAAGAACCTGCAGGCTGCAGAAAAATCTCCTCCTCTGAGCCACGAAGTCTACCAATCTTGCACAAGTCACTCCTGACATCCTTCCTTTTCCTTGTCTGCAAGATGAGTATTTCTTCCAAGATTAATCATCTGGGGACAATTTTCAGCATCACTAAACAGCCACGGTTCAGCAGCTCGGAAAATAACATCCCCAAGCACCTCTAGAAAGACACACTCCTGCGTTTTGCACTTCATGCAGGCGGATTATTTCAGGCCTGCAAAACACCACTTGGTTTTATACCAGCAGAGTGCCTCTTCAGACATTTTCCAGACGTCTCCAGCACCCGTTACACTTCAAACCAAGCCCATCAAGAGATGATCTGGACTCAGTTTTCTTCAGGAAGAATCCTCTTGCTCAGCAACTGGCACAACAAAACAAAGAGGAGACTGAATGGGCTCTGCTCGGCCTGACAAGCACAGGGGTGGGCAAGACTCTCTCCTGGAGCAACTTGGGCCCTGGTTTCGGTCATGTCAGACACCACCCAGAACACGTTGCAAACTGCAGACAGCTGGGCATCGATTTCCACTAGCTTTCTGAGCCTTAAATGCTCACCAGAAGAAACCCACACTCACTTGTAACTCAACGTGATAATCTGAATCCTGTGGCTGTCAGTCCTGTAGATAGGTTAATAAGATACCTCAAAAGAGGTTAGCTTTATTTTCTTTGCAAAATTGCTACAATCATATTAGATCTAGACTTCACTAGAAGCTTCCTGAATTTTCTTTATTGCAAAAGGATCTTATTATATCATTAAAATAACAAACTTACAAACCAGAAATATGATTAAGGGAGACAGAAACTGCTTAGAAAAATCAAATGATGCAAGGAAGAGAGAATGGAAATAAAGAAAAGATCAAACAAACTGTGTGGGTGGAACTGATGACCCAATCAGGCTACAAAACAAGCACGGAGCAAAAAACTGCAAAAAAAAAAATCTGTTTTACCAATTCCAACCTTGAGAAGAAAAAATAAAATAAAAAAATCAAGGATGATATTTAGTACTATAAATACAGCTACAAGCAGTCACTCCAGCTGCTGCAAGAAGCAAACAAAAATACATACGAAGGACAAAAAAGCTCAGTAGAGGACCTTGTGCCTCAGAGAAACATTAGCTCAGTATTACATGCAAGCATTGGAGAAAGTAATCTCCAATCTTTACAGCAAGAGGTGAGAAGCCAGGCAAACTCTGCAGGCCAAGTGTTTCTGTCTCCTGTTACTAATTTGCCCATCACCCCCCTGATATCAGAGTGTCCTGACACCACGGCTGAGAGATCAACATTCCCTATAACACTGGGGGGACAACAAAAAGCACACGAAGGCAGGAGGAGGAATGATTCAAGCGTGAATGGGATCATGTCAATACCATGGAAATTCAGCTATCTGAACCCCAGGAATAGTTACATGAACTCTGTTTTTGACCTACTCAACATCCTTCCATCTTCTTCAAGTCTAAAATGACAATCTTCTAATATGGAAATTATGAAAAAAAATTGGTTTTATACCACCAAGAAGAGTCAGAGTCAAATGCTAGTTTGACTGGTGTGGAGGTGGTAGGGAAAGAATCCACCTCAACCATTGTATTTCCCACAGTGACTTCCTGGAGTCTTCAAATGAAGCTGGCACCCCAAAGCACACAAGAAACAAATCGTGCACAAAAAGCTCACCTGCTCTAAGCTTTACTCCCTCATGGATATGGAGCACCCTCCTGCCCTTAATTATTTTACGCGCAATGCGAAGAGGCAGCTGGTAGAGCAAGAAATAATCATGTCCCTACCCTTCTATCCCCTATTTAATTCTAACCATTGGAATGTCCTAGGAAGCAAGGACAGAGCTGGGTCACTACTATTCCACAGGTTAACAGTGACATCCATGGCAAAAGGACTCCTTCCAGCTGTTAGGGGCTCCCAAAAACCAATAATGTAATTGAAGACCCTCATTAAATCATCCCACATCTTGTTTCTGAAAAGGCAAGACAAGGAAGCGCATGAGAGAGACCACACTGTGCAGGCACAGGGAACTTCCAAATGACCTATCACTGGGCTTTGAAACTCTTAGTTTACTTCAAGCTTATCTTGCCTTCACTAAAAAAACCAAAATAATAAAGTTAGGTTAGATCTCTGGTAAGCAAAAATCAATTCTCATCTCAGTTGGAAACTGCCTCCTGTGCGCTCATGAGGCTCCCTCCATCAGCTTCACTCCTCAGCTTGCAGGTGGTGTTAAAAATTGCACACATTACCTCTTCCATCACTCCTGAGATTAAT
Organism: Calidris pugnax; assembly: GCF_001431845.1. NCBI lineage: Eukaryota > Metazoa > Chordata > Aves > Charadriiformes > Scolopacidae > Calidris > Calidris pugnax. Next base: position 1,518,301 of record NW_015090922.1, read on the forward strand.
GCTCAGAAAGGATGGCCAGTGAGTGTTGTTTGTTAGCCAACACACTGACAGTGGCATTTCTCTTTGCTGTTGCAAGGAAAATTCCAGAGGGAAAGGTAAGCAATGGATGCAAAACAAGAGACTGGAGAATCTGACCACCATTTTTACAACACAACCTTCCCTCCAAAAATCAGTCTGGAAGCAAGAGCTCTGTCTTACCAGCAATTTAAATCATGAAAAACAGAAAACTGGAGGAGAAGGGCGAGACCAAAAAATAGATGACACACAGATATGCCTGGAGATGCTGCTTATTTTCTTACTCTCCCTTTGTGGTTTTGGTTTGGTGAGGATTTTTTGTTTTGTTTTTTAACCTGAGGTTAGGAGAAGACAGGTAGTTAGTTATATTTTGCATTGAAGCATGAGTCAGCCTTTCCTCATGCAACAGCCTGGAGTGCCAAGAGCCGGAGCATCCAGCGACAGTACTGGAACTCAAAGTTCACAGAAAATTTGGTCATCTGCCACTTCACATCCACCAGCTGTCGGCAAGCAGCTTCAGACAAATTCGGAAGATGACAGCTAAAAGTGCTGTGACACTTTCCATAAAAATCAAGGCTGGATTACAACAGAGATCTGTGTGCTGCTAGGGCTTAAAAATAAAGAAGCCCAGTTAGTTTTACAGTGACGCCTTGTTACTCCAAAAAGCAGATCATGAATCCTGCTTCCCTTTCAGCAATGCTAAGCACGCTGAGAAGCCAGAGTGCCTGTGATGAACTACAGGGTTAAAAAGAAGTGACCAGCATTAAAACCTTTTAATATCATAAAACTCCCTTGCTGCTTATTCCTGCATTGCATAGAATCAACCTCTGGCCCCCAACTCCTCCTAGTGTGCATATTATTCTGGCAGAGAGACACGCAGAGGAAGAATAATTGTTTGGGATTTTTTTAATATAATAGTTGATGTGAATTATATTTGACAGGCTATTTTTCTTTCTTCTGAGATCTGTAACACAATGATGTCTACTTTGCATGTGTGATTCTCTATCAAATTCTGTGGAAGAGGGGCACAAGAGCCACAAGGGCCTAATATGCTACTTGGGAGACACTGTTCACCACTGAGATAAGCTACTGGCATCTCAAAACACTACAGTCAGACACAAAAAAGAAAAAAAGTCCTTTGATGGTTTTGGCTGTAAGACAGTAGATAAGCACCATCTGTTAATACTACTGAAGATATTTAGCTGCTTTTTAACATAGTAAGTCCCATTCTGCAAATAAAATTCACATTGGCTTCAGCTTGCTTGATCTTACAAGCTCAGACTTTACATCCTTCCTTGGAGAAAAAGGTTTCTAAGCAATGGTTAAGTAAACCAAACCTTGACTATTATCATCTCCCCACCCTCAACAATCAATACCAGAAGGGTATGTTTTATATTTAACCACTGTTAAGAGAAGGAGCAAGGATAAGTTTGGGAAAAAAGTACTTAATATAACAGCTGCTCCAGCTGTCTATGCTTGACAGTAACAGCATATTGTGATAACCAGAAGGAGAGTTTCCTCAATAAAGTGAAATCCCACGCGCAGGACCAGGGTATTTGTACAGACTGGAGAAGAACCTGCACCTCACTCTCTCCCTCATTAAAACAGCCCAGTTCACTACGTGTTACCATGAGGATCTGCAGTTCTACTCTGCACTCCCAAATCATCTGCCCTACCCTCTTAAGAGTGGTTTTCTTTTTTTGTCCCTATTTCAGAACAGATATATGAAAACTAAGCTCCAGGAATCTATCAGATTGCTGTCTTAAGACAAATGAAAACCCATGCCAGCTCTGTAGTTCTTGTTTACTGGTAATTTGCTGAATGGATCCGAAAGGTCTGTTTAGGAAGCTTTTTTCTTTGCCATACTATCACAGCAGCAGTTAGATAAGATAAAAGGGTGACAGAAGACAGGATTCCAAGTATAACTTCATTCTGACTCAAGGTCAGAAAGCTCCAAATCAAGCTCTGACCTAAGCTGTGTGCGGGAAAGCACTTTCCTATTAGCAAGCTTAACCAGAAAATAGAACCAACTGATGCTTCAGCAGGAGCACTGCCACGGCAAAGCATTAATCTATACTTGCAAGTGTTGTGACGGGGCAAACGTGGGTGTGCAAACTCACCTCCAAAGTTGGCGAGCCGTCCGATCCTTGTGACAGGAACCTTCCTCTCCCGGGCCCGCTCGCTGAGCTGCAGCAGAAAGAGGTGGAAAGGAAAACAAAACAAAAAGAAATCCATGAGTGAACTGAGCATATGGTCAGATAGTTGCAAATTCAGAGCACAACTCTGAAAGCACTTCAGCTCTGTGCTAAAGAAAGCTTTTCATGAACACTGAGCCTCATATATATTGAGATTTTCAAGTCAACACACTACAGAACAGACACAGCGTGAACTGAAATGTACACTAAGCAGAGGAGTGGACAAGAGGGTGGGAAAGATAGAAAATACCAAAACAACTCACTAAAGGGAACAGGGCCCTTAAGGAGAAGCCAGACTCTTTAGCTCAGTCTTCAAACCTTCGTATTATACAGCTGCCCACACCTGCTCAGCATTTCACCCCAAAAACTAGGGTGAAATACAGACCCTTCATTAATGTCACATGCATCATAAGCCATAGTCCAGTGAATGAAAGAACTCCTGATAATATAAGACTGAAGTCTAACCCTATGTATACTTTTTAAACATTCTCTCATATCAAAATATCTGATACAGAGGGGGCGGGTGTAAAAGGAGAGCCTGAAAAGTCATTGACAGAAATATCACTGAGATCAGAGTTATGGAACACCAACACTTCCCTCTTTTGCCTCCACAAAAGGGAATAGCAGAAGAGGAAGAAATGAGAAACACAGGAGAAGGTGAGTAAGGACAATCCAGTATAGAAATCATGGCACTAAGAATCATTAATGAAAAAAAAAAAAACAACAAACATACCATCTGTTTGTAGGGTTTCTCCATGGCACTAAGAATCATTAATTAAAAAAAAAAAAACAACAAACATACCATCTGTTTGTAGGGTTTCTGCTCTGAACCTGTTTTAGCCTGTCTGGCTTTATCAATATCTTCCGCTGTTAATCCACTAACAGAGGAATGGTCTTGGTGAAAAGCCCTATTTTGTCCAAAAGCAGCAGCAAAAGGATTTCCAGGGTCCCTAAATCCTCCAAATAACCTTGCATCCATTTTTGGAGGGAAAGGCTTCTGACCCAGGCCGGAATCACCAGTCTCACCAACACTTTTAAAAGGTCCATTTGTGGTGTAAGAGTAAGCAGGGCCTTCACCGCTGCGTTCGTGAGGCTTGCCAGGGCCAGTGGAGAAGTCCATTGCAGCATCTGATTGCTCTCGAGCTGAGAAATCATAGTCTTTCCCAAAATCCTCACTGAGATCAGTTAGGTTCTCCTGCTGTTTGCCTAGTTCCTGCAAACAATAATAGAAACACTTTTAGGAAAAGGACTTAAAACCTGCTCCCTACCCACCCATGGTCCTCAGGGATGGACACGTAGCTAAGCTGTCCTGTCTCCACAGTAAGTAATTTCTGGAGACTCTGGCACTGCAGACATTCACAGTAAGAGACAGAAAAAAGGCAGATATACTGAGGACGCCAGGGATGGGATCCCTGGTGGTCTTTCAACCCCACTGATGGGACAAATTCATTAACAGCTTCTCAAATACCTGTAACCAAATGCCAGGGATGGGTGGTCTTTCAACCCCACTGATGGGACAAATTCATTAACAGCTTCTCAAATACCTGTAACCAAAGAGGCCTGGTTCTCCACACGCTGCCACGAAGCATCACTAATTGTGGAGTTCACTAGAAGCAATACACTGCTCAAAGTAACAGGTGATGGGAGCTACAATATTACCCAAGATATACTTAGGAGGGACAATAAAAAGCTAAACCTCATACTATTCAGTTCTTACCCCTACCCTGCTCCCTCCTCCCATGCTGTCCCTAATTGTGCAGTTTTAGCACTTTCAAGCCAAAGTTACCCGAAGCAATACCAGATACCTATGGCAAGGTTTGCTGTCACCCCAAAGTACGTAAAAATTCTGTTCTTGAAGCATGGATAGCAGCACCAGACAGAGCAACACTCAAAGCAAGTCTTTTCTGCTCTGTCCTGACCTGTAAGAGTTGCCCCACTAACTTCAGATATTTCCCACCACTTTTTGATGTAGGGGGAAAAAGAAAAAAAAAAAAAAGAAAAAAAAAGTCAGCAGCAGAGCATTATCTCTTATGTAATTGCTACTCGACATATTCTAGTTACCTGTCTAAATAGCAGCAATACCATGGAGAACTGATGACTATAACAGCCAGTCAACAGGACTTTGAATCCTGCTGTGGTCAGGCAAGCAGGCAGAGTATTTTAGGCTCTTTCCTAAACACTAATTACATTTCCCCTCCTTACCGAAAAAACAGAACATGGTCTTTCCTGTTATTCAGCAGATCTCATGCTATTCCGAACCTTGGGAGGAATCTGTTTACAGATGGGGACTGTGGCCACAATACTGACTGATGATTTCGAGCAACAAGGTCCCTCTACTTCCATGCTTGAATTTTAAAAAGCACGTCGGACAGCCAAACCAGTGCCACACCACCAAGAGAAGTGAAATGGAGTCACTTAACATAAAAGCTTTCCTCTCTTCAAAACAGGAAAGTGTCATAGCTCCAGACTGCAGATTTCTTACAGAGCCCTGCTTTAGCAGCAGCTTCTCGTGCCAGTGTCCTGCAGGTGTGTTTGTGGGACCCTCCTGGGCAGAGAAACGTGCACAGAAACAGGAGAACACAATCTCTCTCTCCTGGGATCCAAAGGCAAGACAAAGCACTATATCCATAAGCAGACACACTGAGGGCATTTCTATGGCAAGCTCATATAGACTCAGGGAAACACGGGCCCAGATTCTAGGACTGAAGCTATAGGAGACTGCTGTGATGGTCTAAGCTTATTGCATAAAAAATGTCAAAGCCTCACTCGTAAGTTTCTGCTTCAAAACGTGATCTGAGCTACACAATCTGAGAAGGACTTGTTTTGATTTAGAGAAGTTTGTTTTCAAGAAATGGCAACACTGCAAATGTGAAGCTCTTATAAATCCATCCCCATGTCAAGCTGCTGCTTTAAAAAAAAATTTAAAAAAATATATTCTGGTATTCTGGATTTTATGTTGCTCATTTGAAAGTCAGTTCTGAAAATCCAGCCTGGACTGCAAGTGATGAACCTGCAAACACCTGACCCACTCTGAAAAATCTCTCATGCACCAATTCTGTAAAGAAAGGAAGAAGAACCGAAACACTTAAAAAAATATATTCTGGTATTCTGGATTTTATGTTGCTCATTTGAAAGTCAGTTCTGAAAATCCAGCCTGGACTGCAAGTGATGAACCTGCAAACACCTGACCCACTCTGAAAAATCTCTCATGCACCAATTCTGTAAAGAAAGGAAGAAGAACCGAGATAAATCCAATTCACTCTAAAAGAGTTCGTTCACTTCATCAAAGGAGAGGAAATCAATGACTGAAGTTTGAAGGAAACTTTAAATAACAAAGCTGCTGGCCAAGCTTAGCAAGAGCTTGGTCTTTGAGGCAAGGAAAGCTCACTTTATTTTCAGCATGTCTTAAACACTTGGTAATGGAAACAGCAACACTCCGCAGTACCATTCCCTCCCTTTCCTGTCCAAGCACCCACTGCACACCACAGAAATCCTGGAGAATTCCCAGAGTATTGCAACATCTACATTATCAACCCAGCACTTCAGGGCTCGGTTCTAGTTCACAATGGAAGTTTCTGGCCACCCTCAAACCAAAACCAAATCTCAGCTGGAGGAAAAGCAAAACATCAGACCAGACTGTGCACAAGGAGTTTTCTTACCTGCATTTTCCCCAAGGCAGAACTGAACTGTTCTTCAGCAGTGGCCTGGAGAGTCCTTGCAATGGTAACTGCATCGCCCCCAAGGAGAACCTGCCGAAGCTGTCCTGCTTGAGTTTCTATCACTGCTTTACTAAGCTTTGTCAAGCCTCTCATGACCATGATGGCATCGCCCGCCATGACTGATCTGTTTCCGTGCTGAAAGTGAAAAAAAGAAAGAACAAACAAACAACAACAAAAAAAAAAAGAGGTCAAGGAACAAGTTTGCAACCAGTTTCATGTCACCTAACAGCCAGTGGCTACCTTAGACAATCTCCTTCCACTTTGGCAACCAGCCATTGTGGGAACTTGTCTGCAGCTCAGATAGCAGACAGCCAATTAGCTGGAACTCAAAGTAAGAACTCTCCTTCTGACCGTTCATGAGTTAGGATAACGTCCCAGGACTCCACACAATATTTGAGTTACCATTGACCAGGGGAAGCAAAGACAGGTAAACGTCAGTAACACTGCAAAGATGGTCTCAATTCCTTCCAAATGTTTAAAAAGGATTAAAGGCATTATCATTTGACCTTTAATTATTATCAGGTCCTGGAAGATATTCGCAGTGCCCGATAGCATGGATGAAGTGCACTGACAACTGTCACATCCCATTCCTGCCCTGGGGCTATGTCTGCTCATTTTACATAGCCAAATTTCTTCACTCCCCCACCAACAAGGAAGCTTTGCCTGTCCTCCAAGGGCAGTCTACTCAGCCCCCAGCTTCTAGCTCACTGCCCCTTTTAATTGGAAACTTAAGTACACTCGGAACACCCACCTACCACAGCATTTGCACAATACTGCACTACAGTGCTAAATTTTGGACTCAATTCCCCCTTCCTGTTCAAGGGGCACCCCATGTCAGCTTTATAACGGTTTGTGCAATTTCAGTGTCTTCAAATACAAACCAGGCACTGCAGGGTACAAGATGGAGCGTGTCTCAGAAGAACAAATTCCACGAACTCCTTTGTCTCAGCCTAGAACTAAGCTCAGGCTCAGGACACTGGCTCTCCTACATCACTGGGGTTCACATAAAAGAAAATCAGGAACAGCTGGGGTGCCAAAACTATTCTGCAGAGGAGATTTTCACCTGTTTATTTCACACATCTCCCCCATCTTTAAAGCACAGTCAGAGTCACAGTTCCAGGGCTGGCTGAGTTGCATGTCCTTCCACCTTTACTGACTCAGAAGACAGAGGCACGCAGTTGGCACAAGATGCTGCCTAAGGTTCGACCTTAACCATAGACCATCCTCTGTTCTGATGATCTGGAGTCAACACCACACACAGCATTACACCCTGCTGCAGACCACAAGCAAGTGGACCCAGTCGCCTCCTCAGGAAACACAAAGCCTGTCTCACAAACACGTCTGCTCCATCAGTCACAAAGGAGGAGGATGGACTCCTACAGCTAAAGTTCTGGATAAGTATTTTTCTGCACTCACACAGGAGATGCATGGATTACTGCAGCTGAATTTCTGAAACACCTATTATGCAAGTGCAAGGTAAACGCCAATTACTGGAGTATTTGTTCAGCTACTGCTAATCTCTGATCAGAATCAGGAACAACCACTGTAGCCAAAAAGTGAGTACTATACATTACATGCTTTAAGTGTGGTTATTAGAAGGACAGTCAAGTGTTCGCAACAAATCTGAGCTTAATGGGTTGCCTGTAAAAATAAAAATATCACCTACTCAGGTCATTACTCTGCAGTTATCTTTACAAGACCTATCCATATGCTTCAGTCCTGTTCTAAATGTTACATCTTAATCTTTCCAGAGTTCAACAACTAGGGTTGGTTTTAACATTGTGTAATGCACTGTTAAACTTGAAAGCTGCCTGTCAGGTAAGGAAGTGTACTGTGTAAACACGAGGTGTTTTCCCCACACACACATCTTCACACTGGAAATTTCCATGTAGATCCCACTCAAAGCATTTCCAGGCAGTCCCTGCAATTCAGAGCCGGGCAAAGAAACCAATCAACAACATGCTACTGTCCCAGCTGAAATAAGACCATTCAAAGGTTGCCACTAAGAAATAAGTCATTTTTTTTTAGTCTGAAGTATTAGAAGCACTGGAAAGCTTGAATGCAGAAAGTTCATTCTCCCCCTCCCAAGAAGGGTGACAAAAGGTAATGCTATAATATAGATCAGTATACACTTGGACAACACCCACAAACATCCACTTTTAACATGGATTCTTTCTAACCAACGATACCAAAACCATATCCTCTTTTCACCCCAAAACAGCTGAAGGATTTATCTTGAAGAGGCAGTTATGATATGCTAAATGGGCATTTTAAAAAAATAAGTCTTCCAACCAAATTTCACGGAAGCTAATGCAACCACAAATGGAAAACATACATTGCACAATGCACACTCAACCTCCCATTGCTAAACATATCAACAAGCAAAGAGGACCTAATTGCCCCTGACTATAAAAGTCAGCTATAAAAGACAGCACTGGGCACACTGCTGGCAATATCCTTATGACTTTCACACTGTGACCCCCAATGAGACCAATAAACCCAATTAGTCTCACCAAGAAATAAAGCCTGAGAAGGAAGAACATATTTTCAGAAATAAGACCATACTCCTGCATTTTAACAGAATTCTATCCAGTTCTTCATCTTTTGTACACCAACCCCTCGCCTTTAACAAAGCAGAGTCAGGAAAAAGCAGCGGAAACAAAACTAACTATACTATAATGATTAATCCTTTGGCAACAGACATCAGGAGCAAGAAAACATTCAGGTAACGTCTGTACCTCCCATCAAGCATTATGAAGGTGGGAGCTAATAAGTGCAATGAGAACTGAACTGAGACTTGGAGGCATTTTACTCAAGTGGAAAAAAATCCCAAGTTATCTAGTTTTATAGACCCTACATTTAGCAGGACACATTGGTTAATTACCCTGGAGAGGACACGGAAAGCAGAGACTAACAAGGTTATCACAAGCAGAAGGGGAAAAGCACGAAGAAACTACATGCTGGATAATCATGAAGGGAAAAGATTACATAGACAAAAAAAACCCTTAAGAATTAGTAGAATTACCCTTTTCTCCATAGAAAAAGCAATAAGCACAAGCAAGGACAAAAGACATGAAAAATGAAAGCAAACTCTATCAAAAACAGATTTAAGGAGTGGTTCCAAACAGACTGTACAAAGTCCATATCACACTTGACTTGTCTCCTGAGGACTTGTTATCTAGTGCTGGCAAAGTAGGGCACTTCCTACAGAGTATGGACAAGTCGGCTGTGTCTACACAAGCTGTTGGAGTGTCTGCTAATGTGGACTGAAGAGGGTTGACAAGTGTCAATCACAAGGTATTCTCCAAGAATAGGGAGGGTCACAGCTTTTGCTTTTTAGTAAACTTTCCACAGTTGAATGAATCTCTAGAAAACACCCACACCGTCCAGCATGAGGAGACTAGAGCCAAGTCATCCTCCGACACCGGACGAGGTCCACGTGGCAGAGGGGCTCATACAGGTTAGATGCCACACTGGTAGGTAAACCACCGCCTGACATTGCACCAGATTTTGAACCCTGTTGTAATGACAAAACTAAATCAATGCCTGGGGTGTTCCTACATGCAATGACCACCTGCCTCACATGCTACTGTCCCCAAGTGACTAACTGCAGTGTGTTTCCTCCCTTCAACGTATAGGCCACCGGAATGAAGGTTTAAGCAAGTACAGCGAGATGCTCCGTGGATCGGAGGCCAATGACAGAAACACAAACCCTCACAACAGGTAGCAAATAAATTCTTGTATTTGTACTCGTTTCATAACACAACCCTCCATTCATTCCTCCTCTTTTTCACATGGTAGCACATGCTCCTGCAGACACACAGACCAGTTTCTGATGCCAGGTGCTTTTTTTCCAGATGCTTGTATAGCCAAAAACCTTATTCATATATACACATACATGTGTGTATATACACACATACATACATACAACTGACCAAGTTTAAACATAAGGAGACTTCTAATCATACAGAAAGATTTTTTTAAAGTTTTCTGTGCATGACAACACAATCTCTTTCAATGTAAGCTAATTACTTCTACCATCAACAGTTTGCTATCCGCACAGGAAAGAAGCCTATCTACTGTTGAATAATTAAAAAAACAAAAGCAAAACGAAAAAAACCCAAACAACCAACCACCAGTTTTACAGTAGCCCATATTCCCCCTCTCAGATCTCTAGATAGTTTTAGCTTCCTTATCTTCAACTTCTCTTTTAAAGAAGACAAAAGCAGAAAAATATCAGCCTTACTACTTGTCCAGCCCTAATATCACACTTGCAAAGGAAACTTAAACCATCTCTATGCCTTCCCCCCCTTTCTATTATCCATTATCATAAACACTGTTATCTTGGTTGTATCTAAACAAGGACTATAACCCTGAAATCAGTGTTACAGCCACCCACACTATCAGAGTGAGTGTGGCAACAGTATTAAATAAAAATAATAAACACCACAAACAAGATACAGATGATTAGGTATTCAGCACACTTGTTCCGTGGCAGTAAACCAGCGCTAGATTAACTTCAAAGTATTACTCATGAAGTTGTTCTGTAGAATCATAGAATCATTTAGATTGGAAAAGGCCTTCAGGATCATCAAGCCCAACCATTAACCCAGCACTGTTAGGTCCACCACTAAACCATGTCCTAAAGGTCTTTTAAATACTCCCAGGGAGAGCGACTCAACCACTTCCTTGGGCAGCCTGTTCCAATGTTTGACAACCCTTTCAGGGAAGAAATTTTTCCTAATACCCATCCTAAACCTTCCTTGGCGCAACTTGAGGCCGTTTCCTCTTGTCCTAGATCACTTGTCCTATCACTCGTTACTTGGGTGAAAAGACTGACCCCCACCTCTCTACAGCCTCCCTTCAGGAAGTTGAGAGCGATAACGTCTCCCCTGAACCTTCTGTTCTCCAGGCTAAAACTGGAACCCCCCCCTTTCTATTATCCATTATCATAAACACTGTTATCTTGGTTGTATCTAAACAAGGACTATAACCCTGAAATCAGTGTTACAGCCACCCACACTATCAGAGTGAGTGTGGCAACAGTATTAAATAAAAATAATAAACACCACAAACAAGATACAGATGATTAGGTATTCAGCACACTTGTTCCGTGGCAGTAAACCAGCGCTAGATTAACTTCAAAGTATTACTCATGAAGTTGTTCTGTAGAATCATAGAATCATTTAGATTGGAAAAGGCCTTCAGGATCATCAAGCCCAACCATTAACCCAGCACTGTTAGGTCCACCACTAAACCATGTCCTAAAGGTCTTTTAAATACTCCCAGGGAGAGCGACTCAACCACTTCCTTGGGCAGCCTGTTCCAATGTTTGACAACCCTTTCAGGGAAGAAATTTTTCCTAATACCCATCCTAAACCTTCCTTGGCGCAACTTGAGGCCGTTTCCTCTTGTCCTAGATCACTTGTCCTATCACTCGTTACTTGGGTGAAAAGACTGACCCCCACCTCTCTACAGCCTCCCTTCAGGAAGTTGAGAGCGATAACGTCTCCCCTGAACCTTCTGTTCTCCAGGCTAAAACTGGAACAATCTTCCCCATAAATGGCTCGACACACAACATAAGAGTGAAAAGAATGCTTGTGATCTTTTTCAGATTTTTCCATTTCTTTTTGTGTGTGTTGCCATACCAACCCTTTCATGTTATCTTTTCATTCATGGCCTTTTTCAGTTCCATCACACACCTCCCCACCAGCTCCTTTTATACTAGATTTCCAGACCCCTGACTAGACATTTTCATTAGCTGGATTCCTTGCAGCTGACCCAAATTTCAACCATGCAGGGCACAGAACAAGTTGCATTTTGAAAGGAGAAATCTGCCATCATCCTTCACATTGAACTGAAGATCTAACTTGCTTATCCTTCATTCTCCTCCCTCCCCACGTCCTACAGCTCCAAAAGAAATGTCCTTCAAAACCTGACCTACACCAGGACTCCCATCTTTGAGTCCTGCCCTGTGGCTTTGACTCAAGCCACCTTAAATTGAATTCAGCAAATCTCTGAAAGCTGCTTTAAAACCAGCCTTGCACAAAGCAGTTTGCCAATGCCATTTAAAACAAACACCTCTGAAGGGCAGGCGGAACTTGTTTTCTCTCTAATCCTTATAACAGCACTGATAAAAGCGGGCTGCTTGGCAGGCAAGTGCATCTTTCCACCAAAATTTAGAAGGCTTAGCAGTCATTTTTGGCGAATGACAGCTAGTTCAAAACCAAGTAGGAACAATCTTCCCCATAAATGGCCCAACACACAACATAAGAGTGAAAAGAATGCTTGGACACTTTAAAAGTAAGCACAGCCTGCTTTATTTTAGGCACAGATACATCAATGCAAAATGAATGCTCTGGACCAACGGCTCTATTTACTGCTTCCTGGACAATGTCTGGGGTCATGCAAGAGCGTAATCACAGCCCACGTGCCTGGAATTAACAGAGCCTCTTTCTACCCTGGCCACAGATCTAGAAATAATTCACTCACAATTAAGATCGTAGTGGGAGAGCGCGTTCCCTCATTACTTCCTCTGCTGATAGGCCTTGACACAATACACTAATAAATTCTGTCCCGGGCGCACGTTGTTTCCCATCACACGGAGGTAGATCTAACTCAATCACTCTGCTTTTAATGCTACCGCTCACTCATTTGAGTTCTGGAGAAATACATATTTGCAATTGGAGGACCAAAAAAAGTTCAAGTTATCTCATTTGCAGGACAAAAAGATTTGGGCCATTGGGCTGATATTTCAATCTAGAATTGTATTTATACCTAACATCTTATCTTTGTATTATATATGTTACTAAGAAGAAAGGGACAAAGAATGAGCGGACAAGGAAAAAACAAGGGGTTTTTCTGTTTATGTATTGGGCACTGCTTAGAAGTCACTGCACTGCATCCTCTATATGGCTCAAAAGCTGCCAGCACAAGTTACTCTCCCATGCATGCGGATCTTTCATCCAGCAACAAGGACAACAATATATAAAAATCAAAATGAAGCATGACCACAAAGCACACAGATTACTATGAGATTAAGGCAGATGCACTATTTGAAGCATATACTTAAGAAACAGAAGTACTACAAGCTGAATTTACATCTTTATTTAGGTTTATGGCAAGTCTACACAAAAGAACAGTTCACTAGTTCCGAGTCACCCCTCTATCAGTGTTAACACACAGCAGCGCTTTAAGAGACAAATCCCCCACATCCGTATGGAACAACTCCAACCAGCAGCATTTATAAGAAGGTTATAGTAAAGCTCTGCACTGATCAAATCCAAATGCCGCACTCCAAGAAAAAACAGATATTACAAACATCCCTCCCCACGTTTCCAGAGCAGATCTACACTCCCAGGGAGTCACTTCACCAGTTAAGACAGCTCTGCACGGGGAACCAACAGAGCGTCCCCACTGTCTCGTGCTCTGAACCAAAATACAAACTATAAATGAGGGAGGTTATGAGTTTGCAGGTTTGGTTTGGGGTTGTTTGGATTTTTTGCATACACTCTTATGTTGTAATTGTTTTCATTGGAAGTTTTAACTTTCTGAAAGCAGACTGAGTCCAATTTGGGAATTGGAAACAGAAAAAGCTATGCCTCACAAACAAGTGCAGATTCCTTTAAACCCAAATAACACCATTAAGTAAGAAAATTCTTAAGAAAAATAGCAGCCCTTCCTCTCGCATTTAAACACACATCACTTCATTCATAGATCTCAAAAACCTAAAGGGGATCGATACCAATTTTCTAGAGGGCTGAGAATAACTGATCTACCCAAAGTTACATAGCGGCCAGTGATGGGGTCAAACAGAATCACAGCTCTCTCCAAATACACTGATCCTTACAGTACACAGCATGTACCTAAGTGTCCTTTAAATATCCACCCCTACAGAGAAAAAAAAAAAAAAAAAAAAAGGATTTATAGCCAGTTTGCTGACCATCTTAACAGTATATTGTTAATAGTTCACATCTACCTGATTAAATGCTGCACCAGTAGAGGTTTCCAGTCACAACCTTTCTAATTATAAAAAATATGGAAAACTAGATACACTCTGTAACCATACCATGTCTGTCTTCCTCAGGTGTAAGAAGATACTTGCCTCATTGTCATTCATACACCAGGACAGAACCACGCACACTGTGCCTTGAGTCACTACTTTACAAATTAAGAATTAATCCTTGTGGGATATACACATCCTCAGCTCACGTGGTGAACACAACCCTCCTGTTACCGTGAACAGCCGGTCAAACACCGCAGCCTCCCGCTATCGATCCTGCAGGCCCACATGTCTATATAGCTGCCTTTCAACCTTGCCCTGGAAGTCAGGGTTAAGTTCAAATTTAGTAACTTACCACACATACTAGTCTATTCATAGCCCCCTTACATACCACTGACCTAGCTATGGGAGCTTGCTTTTTTCTGGCTGGGGCAAAACCTCCCTCTGAGAGGAGTTAAAACAGGATGCAAGAAGAGGATCATGTGCAAAAAAGACAAATTGATCTCTGAGCTGAAGGGGAGCACAGTCTATCAGAACGTACAGCTCCTGCATCACGGCTCCACCATAGTCCTCAGAAAACTTATTTGTGTTGATTCCTACTCAACATACAGAGCGGCATCTTTGACACTATGGTAAGAAAGAGTAATGAGCTCTGTTATTTCTAATAACTTACTACTAGACCCAATCTGCAAGCTCTCATACCTAATGCAGAATCTATAATCTACAATTATTTATGCTCTCTCCGTATAGATTTTGTAAAAATCCCATTCTATAACATAAATATATTGTTTTTCCAAACTAGAAGAGCTAAAGCTTTAGGCAACTTAGGTAAGTGCCTTTGAAAATCCCAAACCTCTCAGAGCAACTTTCGAATGCCCACACTCTACCAAGCTTTGCTATGCAATATAAAATCCTAGGGTTACCAATTTTAGAAGAGTTCTCTAAAAGAAACACTTGATTCCCTAGTAGCTTGCTCCCCAGCTGTTTTTCCTCCCACCTCTTTCCTAGTCCTGATTACCCTCTTGATAAGCACTTTGACCATAACAAACTAAGATGAGGATTTAATACTCCTAAGTGGCACAATTCAGAGAGCAGAAGAGCTGTGACATTTCAGAATATAAGAGGACCAAGCCCTCTTATAGCACATTTATTCAGCACATCCAAGAAAAACTAAGGTGTCCAACTGGTTAAAAAGGAGACATGAACAGCAACGAAAGGGTCACATAAAGATCTAATCTAGAGACAAAACCAGGACAAACTGGAGAGGCAAAACAAACACAGTAAGAAAATGTTCTAAGCGTAAGATATCACCTGCACAGCACAAAACAGCTCTAGGACCAGCTCTAGCAGAATCTACATGGTCTTTAGGAAAAACACATGGCCTTATGCAGTTTCCAGAGAAAAAAAAAACACCCTTATTTTTTAACTCTGTATATGTGTGTAGACTTGTTTAAGCAGGCATATAAAACTGTAAAGTTTCTGGAAATCAACTCCATGGATCAACAGCTAAGTTTTTCAGAGCAACTAGTGTTATTGCTGATGCTGTCAGAAGCACATAAAATGCTTCAGATACTGAATAACTGGAATGTAAGATGCTTCATTTAGCTTTCCCACCTCAAGTGTTAAAACAGACACTGACTGAACCCCCTATCTCAAACTACTGTGCTTTACTGTTAGCTTGCATTTTGGCTCCACATGCAAATAACTGATTTTCTTCTTTAGGTACTGAAGGAAAGCACGCACGCACAGAACAGGCAGCATTTCAGTAAAACAAGTGGAGAGAGGAGCTACTCTTCTAGTGATGCTCTACCCCAGAACACACAGGTCAGTAAGGCAAAAAGCCTCCTCTTCCAGACTCTTTTCTTACAGTTTTAGAGGGAGAAAGCCAGGAGACCTACACACACATAGGAGATATGATACCTGAATACTACTTCAGACTCACTACCTCCATCCTAAGCGGGACTGCTCACCCATCAGTACAGATAGATTTAAGGAATAAGAGAAATGCTTATTCATGCATCAAAAGCTGAGTACCAAGATGTGTTTAGCAAGCCAGCTGGACCAAGCAAGCGATACCATGCACACTGACATACCAGATAAAAGATCACAAGACACGTCACCCCTAACATCCTTGTTAGAACAATTAAAAAAAAAAAAACAAAAACCTCACACAGCAAAACCAAACCAATCTTTAGCTACAAAAAAATCCCCACCTTCTGTCACCAACCAACCAGTTTAATGCGAGGGAAATTAGAAAGCAGGAGTTCAGCTACCGTTCCTCTTGTCAGTTTCCAGAAAAAATAATATAACCTGACAAACAAGGCATGAAACAACAGACCACTACATGCCTGTAAATGGATTACTGGAGGGCTAGAAGCCAAAAGAAGTTCTGTTCTTACTGCATGGATGCAATATGAGCTATTATTAACCTGCTCTAAATATCACAAATGAAATAACCAGAGCTGCATTGCATAGCACAGAATTCTCCTTGACAGCAACAAAATAAGGTGATCAACACTCAGACAGTAAACATGTAAGAGAATTCTCCACATCTTCTGACCTTTTCTTCTACTTATCACACTGCTTTATTTTTAAAAGGGAGGCACTGTCAAAGCACAGCAGGTCACCTATTTTTTCCCCCCCTCTTGAGTAATACTGGACAACATACAACTGTTTACTCTAAGCATATCTTATTCAAGGTTACCAAGGTCATTTCTAGCTAACAGCAAAGAAAAAGCTGGTACAAAATACAGAAATAAGTCTCCCGGTCTAAGAGCAAACAGACTGGGAAGCATGTGAACCACCACTAAACTTTTCCTTCTGATGATGTATGAGAGAGAGACAAGTTCTTACGGTGTGGTTGAGAAATGCAAGACCACCTATGTTCTGTTCCAACGCCAATCTGCTTTCAGCCATTAACTCAGAGCTATTTCGGAATCCTTTCAGAAGTCTTTTACTGAGCTACTATTGACTTGGGCCAGTATCCTTCTGTAACCAGTGCTAAAAATTATTTTGCATATGCTCAAAGAATATACTCTAGTTCAGCGAAGCAATCTAATTTAAAGACAAGCAATTCAGGAAATAAAGTTTGGAAGTAGTTAGGTTAAATCTTTCCAGAAAAACTTTAGGTGATTGAAAGAGGAATCTTATTTCCTCTCACATTTTTCTTTGCCTAAACACTAAGTAAATAATTTTTTTAAAAAAAAGCCTGCCTCATTTTTCTAAGAGTAGCTTGCTAACTTCTTTATTATTCATAACACTGTCTGCAAAGTTTGGATTTTCATTGCACAAGGGGAATGCAGAGAAGTTCCCCACTTACATTCCTGCTGGGTGGGACATGAGTGTGTTAGGGTCCCAGAAATAGCATTATTAGGGAAAATACAGTTCTGCAAAAACTAGGATGGTCAGTAACTACAACAGCAACATTATACAAGCCAAACTTTTCTATCTGTAGTTATTTATAGGTAGTCTGCCCAGTGCCTGTTTAAAACTAAGTATCCCTGCTGATTCCTGATCGCTTTGTTACAAAGACTCTACAAGCCCGTTAGCTTGTGCACAATAAGATTATTTCCTGGGGTGCCTTACCAAAGCCAGGGGTCTTATGGTTTCTTCCCCCCCCCCCCATTCCAGCCACAAGTGAGCTCAAAAGAGACAACAGATTTATTTTACATCTGTCTTCAACCTGACGCACGGATGAGTCCCAGTGACAGAGAGAAGCCAAGTTCTAATCCGGAGCAGCCTGGAGAGCCAGCACGTAGCACTGGAGAAGACACTGACTGCATTTTCCTGTGATGCCCGTGGCAGGACATACACCCCGCGGAGTGGAAAAGTGGATTCCACTCTCTGGCCTGAACAATTTTAGGTTGAAGGTACAACCCACCAGAAACACGCTGTCTGGAATACCCTCCCAAACCGGCTCCGGCGATCTCTCCGAAGGCGAGGGGCTGCTAAGGGCAGAGCCGAGCCGGCGGCACAGGAGGAGGGGCCGGTCCCGGTGCCCGCTGTCACCCCGGGGCTGCAGGAGGCGGCGGCGCGGCCGGATCCAGCCCTTGCACAAGGCCTGGATCGCACACGCCACCCGCCTTGGGCAAGCGGGCACGGTCACAGGCGCCGCAGCGAGCCCCGCACCGCTCGGTCGTGCACCGGGGCAGCTACAGGACGGCTCTGCTCACCGGCTACCGGTCCCGAAAGGCCGACGGCCCCGCTGCTCGACGGCCCCGGGCAGCGCGGCCTCCTCCAGCCTAAATAAGGGCAAGGAGGCCGCAGCACTCGCCAGCTTCTAGCCGGGTGCAGCCCCGCCGGGGCTGGGGCAGCCGCCATTGCCCGCCGGACCCCTCACACGTCCCCCCCACACACACCACCGGGGATCGGCGCCCCGGAGCGGAGCGACCCCGGGGGCTGAGGAGCCGTGAGGCAGCCGCGCCCCCCTCTCCGCGCCGGGCACCGGCGTCCTCCCCACGGCGGCGGCGGCGGCGGCGCCGCCACCTCCCACCTCCCTTCCCTTCCCGCACCGCTCCGCTCCATCCCGTCCCGCTGCGCTACCGGGTCTCCCCACAGCCCCTTCCCTTCCGCTACTATGGCCGCTGCGCACCCGACCCGACCCGGCCCGGCCTAGCCTAGCTGTCACCGCCCGGCCTGTCCTCACTCCGCTGTTGCGACAGCGACGCTCACCTGGCCGCCTCGCCGCCGCCTCACAGCCCCGTCCCCTCAGCTCCGCTCCCCTCAGCTCCGCTGCCCGCCGCCTCAGCTCGCGCGCCTGTTTACCGCCCCGGCCACCCCCGGCTGAGGCCCGGCCTCGCGCTCCGCCCCCGCCGCTCTCCCATTGGCCACGACTCCTCCGGCCCCGCCTCCCTAACGCCGCGGGACCGCCTCCCCGCAGCGTGCCGAGCCCGTGCACCCCGCGCCCCCCGCCAATAGGAGGAGGGCTGGGGCCAAGCGCCGGCCAATGAGGGGGAGAGGAGGGAGGCCGGGAGGGCGCGCGCGGCGGCTGCAGGAGGACGTGAGGCCCGTGAGGTCCGTGAGGCGGCGGCCGGGCGGCCGGGCGGGACGGGGGAAGCGTGAGGTGCGTGTGCGGCGGGATGGGATGGGATGGGATGGGAGGGGAGGGCTGGGCCGGAGGGCGGGAGGCGCCCGGGGGAGTCGCTGGC